>NC_068990.1:88693181-88696630 GCF_001194135.2 Octopus bimaculoides | reverse complement strand
ATATATATATATATATATATATATATATATATATATAGAGAGAGAGAGAGAGAGAGAGAGAGAAAGAGAGAAAGAAAGAAATTTAGATAGAGTATGAATAATACAGAATACTAAGGTGAGATTGTATAATTTCTTAACTTGAGAACTGTTTCTGGGGAAGGACTCTACTGACCTGGATTAATAATGTATACATCCCAATTTCCTGTGTTGGGTTTAAGTACACCAGTCATGTGAGTCACATTACTCAGATCACATAACTTGTCTTTCTTATTGTACTGAAAAGAATTACATCCTGGATATTGATGGCAGGATTCCTTACACTCCTTTAAGATTTTATCCTTAAGCTGTTTTAAAGTGACCTGCTCTGGGAAGCTAACGTTTCTCAATACAAGAGGCTGGTCATCAGCTAGAAAAGAAGAAAAAACAAGAAGTATATTTTATACTCATCCATTCACCCAATCGCATACACACATTTGTAAAGAATGTGGTGCATAACTTTGTAATTGGACAATTTATTATAAACAAATAACTAATCCACAAAATGGCAACCTAATCAGAATGTATCTGCCTTAGGGTGATGCTGTCAACAATTTTTGTATTTTTCTGTCAATATTACATATTTCAGTAACTGACCAGTTAATGATATTGAAACTGTAAGTGAGGACTGGTATGGCTAAAGTATTGATGTCTTCGATTCTGTTTCTTGCATTCAGATCTGTCTTGAGTATTGCCCTTACTCTGTGATAACTTTCTCTTCTGATATGGTTGGTGATAGGAAGGGCATCTTGCTCTAATAACCATGACAAAATGTTGGAAATACATAACTATATAAATTAGTAGTACTTTTTCTGTTATTTTGTATGGCAGATTATGAAGGACAACAATTACTGATGAGACACTGTGTTGTAATAGCACTGTTTAAGCCATGAAGAAATGAAGAAAATGCTGTTGCTGCTGCTGCTACTACTACTGCTCCTCCTCCTCCTACTACTACTACTACAACTACAACTACTCAAGTTTAAGAAAAACAACATGAATTTCCTTTCTTACATATAAATACAATTGAATGCATGCATAAAGTTGTTTTAGATGAGTAAATGCAGTATGAAAATATCTTAACAGTATTTAAACTTCCTAACATTGCTTATCTACTTTTTCAGGAACATGTCTATAACTGTCCTTATAGATAAACTTGTCAATGTTTTGACAGAAATAGTTTTCTATATATTATGAGGTACAAAAGGAATCAAATTTCAGAAAAATAGGAAAAAAGAATACAATAATAAAACACAAAAAATAATTACATTGTATTCGTTGGTAGTAATCTCTGTTTTTGCTAGTTTTTATTTTCTTAGATGTAGCTGCAGTTTGCTTTGATAGGTAACATTTTCTATCTTTATTTATTTCAAATGATAAACAATTTTCATCAGACAAACATTGTTTTGCACAGGCATCTGCTGTTACACTTTTCTCGCCCATCAATATTTTCCTGGGTACATCTAGAAGTGCATCTTTTACTTTCACAAAATGGGTTTCAGAATCTAGAGTTAAAATAAAATTTAGGCCAATGAAAAATAGCAACAATAGCAATAACAATGACATTAGTTTCTAACAGAAAGTAGGCCAAATATTTGGGGTTAGAATTGGTCAATGAAATTGGCTTCTAAACTTGACTAGTATTATATTAATATTTTATCAGCTCAGGAAGGACAAAGTTAACATCCAGTACAGAGCGATGTGACAGGGTGATGCCATAGTAGGATTGTGAGAGGTGGGGGGTGCTATACTAAGAGAAGTAAAGCTGAGCTAGGAAGAAAAAAATGAACAGGTAGAAGAAGGAGGTGATACTTAGTGGTTTATTGATGGGGAAACCAAAGGATAGGGGTGAAAGATGGTAGAATAGAGCAATGAAGAGAATACCGTGGAGAACTGACAAATTGAGAAATTGAAAAATGAAGAATGAAAAATGAAATGAGAAAAAAATATTAAAAAACTATCTTAAAGAAAAAGAACAAATTAAAAATTAGAAAATGAAATTAAAATGAAAACGAAAAGATGATGAGAAACAGAGGTATTAGTATAAATATTTATATGAACAGTGAGGAGGTCTTTGGAAATCCTCACTTGAGAAAACCCTGAAAGATTTCTTTTGAAATTTTCAAATTTCAAAGGTTCAAAAATTTCTAAAGTTTAGAAAGTTTAAAAGGTTTAGCAGAAATTAAGAGAAAATATATCAAGGAGTTACAAATTCACAGAAAAACTATCAAGACATTACAAATTAAGAAAAACTATCAGATGAGATATAGTATAATTGTAACAACAATGTGGTATTGGGTAAAGTTTTGTCTGAGTTAAAAAATTTTTTTCACAATTAAGCTTTGTGGATGAAAACTATTAATAAGCCTACTGGAAACAAGTTTCAACACCTCCAGCTCTTGGCTGGCAGACAATCCATTGCCCAATTTAATAGCATCCCTGTCCTTTGTGTAGTATTAATGAAGCCTACTGTGTTGCAAGCATTTGGAGAGGTCTCTGGTTACAGGATAATGTTCTTTCTCCTTCCCACCAACCACAAACATCATGGAAATTGTCATGGAATTAGCCTTTCTTTCTCTGACAATGACATTAACATACAGATAAAACAAAATTACATAAACAAAGACAAGTAGGAACCTATTTATGTTACCTTTACAAGTAGATGGGACTGGAGTCCATTTGCTGTTCTTTTCACATGTTGACTTTATTACTTCTTGATTTGAACAAATATAAGACACTTCAGATTTATAGTAGTCGGTTCTGTAGAACTTCTTAGCACCAACAATGTCTTTAGGAAGCCCACAGTTAATTATGCTGTGATCTGGAATTGTTAAAAGCAATTGATAGAAATGGTGCTTGTATGTATGTTTGGGAGTGAGTTACAAAGGGAAGAAAATGGCTATGTTACAATAAAAGACATTGAGTGGATCAATATGAAGAAATCTGCCTGCAGATATAAATGCATATATACAAACATACAGATGAGTAAAGCAAAAAGAGAAAAGGGAGTAAGAAATGAGCCCCGATGGATCAATACTTGCATACTAACACACACAAACACACATCATCATCATTATATATATATATATATACACACACATATGTGTGTGAGTGTGTGTGTGAGTGTGTGTGTGTGTGTATGTGTGCGTGTGTGTGTGTATGTATGCATATATATATATATATATATATATACAAAGAGAGAGAGAGAGAGATGTCTATGCACATAGACATATTTGCATTCATATGTGCATAAACATATATACATATGTAGGTATATACCCATATCTATGTATGGGTGTATAAATTTCTTCAATTTCTTTCATCCTGTTTCTTACATTCTAAACTTTTCATAAGTGTGTGTGTGTATATGTGTATATATATATATATATATATATATATATATATATATATAT
>NC_068990.1:88683765-88693134 GCF_001194135.2 Octopus bimaculoides | reverse complement strand
GTAACTGCACGATAAAGTGAAGTATATTTGCCACTTAAATCTGGCTGACCCCGAGGGGTGGATGTTACTGTTGCTTTTAGCCCCAGGAGGACATCTCCTCCAGCTGGCTATCGACACACTTCTGTGTCCTGGCTGTATTTGCCAAGGGAGGTTATCCTTCCCATCTTGATCTACGATACGTACGTACTCGAGTTTCAGGTTTATTTCCCTTCTTCAGCGTACGACAATCGCCGACCTTCGATGCAAAAGGCATCCCTTGGCAAATATATATAAGTTTTTCCAGTGAAATTATTCACTGATATCGAAAAACTGAAAACAAGCAATGTTAAATCTCTGAACAGACAGGACACAGAAGTGTGTCGATAGCCAGCTGGAGATGTCCTCCTGGGGCTAAAAGCAACAGTAACATCCACCCCTCGGGGTCAGCCACATTTAAGTGGCAAATATACTTCACGTTATATATATATATATATATATATGTATATTACACACAGACGTCCAGCAAGAAAACTGAGAAGATCCTATGTGGAATATGCACAGGATCTACAAAAACTTTGGAAATTGATTCTCTCAAATGCCTTGGTGGCTCATTACAGGTAGTAGATAATTCCTTAATTTCTGTTACTCAGGGTGCTAAATTGTAATGGGGGAGAGGATGAATTGAGACTGATTGCTAGGATAAGAATAGGATGAAGGAAATTCAGAGAGGTTTTACCTCTGTTGGTTACAAAAGATCTCTCTCTCTCTGAGTGAAAGGAAGACTGTATGATGCATGTGTACAGACAAAAATTCTACATGATAATGAGATGTGGGTCCTGAATGCAGAGGACATGTAAAGGTTAGAAAAAAATGAGAGTAGTATACTCCACTGGATGTGTAATGTAAGTGTAGATTTTCATTCCAGAATCTTTTTGTTTATAAATCGAGTGAGCATGATATTTTCCTCCCTCCAGATGTAGAGAGATTATATGCCTCAGGCTATTTGTGTCTGACAAGTTGCAAACACAGCTAGCACTTTATAGGAGCGAAACCAATTGTCATTCTCTGACCAGTCATAACAAACTACCTTCTAAATATTACAACTCTAATTTTTAGAGTGTGTCTTTATTTTGGGTATATGAACTACTGAATGATTCATACACACACACACACACACACACATATATACCTATATGTATGTGTGTGTATATATATATATTGTACACACACATGTATGTACATGTGAATACATACAAACACACACATACATGCATATACATACACAATAAATGAAATGAAAAAACGTCTACTGACCTGGGTTAATGATATGAATATCCCATCCCCATTTGTTGGGTTTAAGGTCATGAGTCAAGTGAGTTACATTGCTTCGATCACAGAATTTTTCTTTTTCATTATACTCATAAGAGGTACATCCTGGGGTTTGATGACAAGCACGACTGCACTGCTTTAAACTCAAATCTTTTATCTGTTCAAATGTATCATGCTGTGGTATGGCAGTTTTTTTAAGTGTAAAATGAACATCTTCAGCTGGAAAAAGAGAAGAAAGAAAACAAGAAGTGCATTTTATACTCAAATAAAAATAAAATATTCAACAAAATCTGGTGCATAATTTGTGGATAATTTATAATAAACAAATAATTGATCCATATAATTTGTGGTTAATTTATTATAAACAAATAATTGATCCACAAAATGACAACTCAGAATTCATGTAAATGTAGAAAACCTTAGGATTAATTTGAAATCTTCTTTCAATATTTAAGTTGCATATAATCCATTTGTACACCCCTCTTCTAATGGGGTGCTTTTGTAGGGTCTAAATGTTGTTCAACGACTGCCAACCAATGTGTCAAGTGTTGTTAAGCCATTTAATCTTAAAGGAAAGTACACCAGTAGAAGAGAGATGTACATATAATTATACAGACAATTTATCAAAAGCACAGTCCATCCACAAAAGTATTTTTCTGCATAATTACACATCTCAAAATTCATATGAATTCTATTATATCATGGGACATACTTGAAAGCTCACCTCATTGTTTAAGTTGTACATATAATTCATATACAACTTGAACAATATTTTTGTGAATGGACTGTGCTTTTGATAACAAACTGTCTGTATAACAAAGTTAATTGCAAGAGAGGAATTTTCCAAGGGGACTCATTAATCCCTTTAATATTTGTGTCATTTTTAATCACCCTCAGTTTAGAATTAAGGAAGGCAAAGACAGGGAATCAGTTTAGAGACAGTAAAGGAAAAATTAACCATTTTCTCTACATGGATGATCTGAAGCTTTTTAGTAAAAATAGAAATAGATTCCTTAATACGAACTGTAAGACTCTTCAGCAAACATACAGGTATGGTATTTGGCATAGATAAGTGCACAATGTTAGTTATAAAAAAGGGACAGGTAGTCAGCAGTGAAGGCATCCAATCATCAAATGGCCAGACATTAAATTCATTGTAAAAAGGAGAGAGTTACAAGTACCTAGTACCTAGGAATATTAGAAACTGACAGAGCACTAACTATAGAAATGAAAATGAAAATTGAGAAGGAATACATCAGAAGGGTGTCAAAGTTAATGAAGTCAAAACTAAATGGCCTAAATCTAGTGAAGGCTGTAAATAGTTGAGCAGTATATTTACTTAGATATTCAGCAAATTTTGTAAATTGGACAAAGTTTGAATTAGCAAATCTAGACAGAAGAACTAGAGAGGAATTCAATATGAATGGAGGACATCACCCAAGAGCAGGAATAGCAAACTATACTTACCTAGAAAGGAAGGTGAAAGGAAGAAGGGGTTTAATATCAGTGGAAGATTGCATGAAGTTAGCTAGAGTAGATAGAGGCTCCTACATAAGTAATAGTGAAGAAAGTTTATTAAGAGCTGTTAGAGTCACAGTAGGAGATTGGGAAATCAAAAAGCCAAATGAAGCTAAAAACTAGGAAAAAGTAGCAAGATTATCTGACTAGCAAGAGAAGGATTTGCATGGTAGATTTCCAAAGATAGTTGCAAGAAATAGTAATAGTGAGACACGGTTATGTGTGCAAGAGAGATGACTGCACTGGTATGATCATGTGATGTGTATGGATGAGGACAGCTGTGTAAAGAAGTGCTGACCTTCGAACTTTGAGCCTCACAGAGGCAATGACTGATGACCGAGACCTTTGGCAATGTGCTGTGTTTGAGAGAACCTGACGAGCCAAGTGCACCCGAGCTGGTGGCACATAAAGAATCAACCTTTGAACATTGGGCCTCATGGAGGCAAAGTAGCTGATTCCTCTCAAGAATAGCCAAACAATATTTCCAGTTCCTAAAATTGCTTATTTCAGGAACATGTTTATGTCTGTAGTTATAGTTAAAATTGTCAATGTCTTTACAGAAACAGTTCTATATATATGTTATGAAGTAATATCTATCCCCACTTATAAGTGGATGTTTTATTGGAACAAACTGTATTATGACATAGAAATGCAATCACAAATTTCAGAAAAACTGGAAAATAGAAACAAAAAGAATAATTACGATTTACTCGTTGGTAGTAATCTCTGCTTTTGGCTGCTTTTATTTTCTTGGTGGAAGCTGCAGTGTCCTTTGATAAGTAACATTTTCTACTTGTTTTTGTTATTTCAAATGATAAACAATTTTCATCAGACAAACATTTTTCTGCACAAGTGTCTGCAGTTACATTTTTCTTATTCCATAATATTTTTCCAGGTACATCAAGAAGTGCACTATCTACTTTCACAAAATTAATCTTAGAAACTGGAATTAAAGTAAGATTGAGACAAATGTAAACAACAAAAACAACATCAATAATTTCTAATGAAGAAAGATGGAGAAAAGTTTGAGGTAGGAGCTGATTGATTAAATTGGCTCTTACACTTGACTGGTATTTTATTTTATTGGCCATAGAAAGGCAGAGTTACATTAGCAGGATTTGAGCTCAGAAGTTATACATCCAGAACAAATACCCAGCATAGTTTATCTGATTCTTTCTATCCATCATTAAAAAGATTAATTATAATTATTATTGCTGCATGATTAAAACTTATGGCTGCATGATTAAAAATCTGCTTCTTGACTGAGGATTGTGAAAGAAACTTGGTGGATGGAAACTATGCAGAAGCCTGCTGGAGATAACACACTTCCGCACTTGTTGCTCTTGTTTGGCAGATTTAATCTATTACCCAAATTAATACCATTAACTGAACCCTGGATAGCTTTAATTAAGTTCACTCTGTTGAATGGATTTAGGAAGTTATCTTCTCTGAGAATAGCTTTCTCTCTCACTTCAACCAGCCACAAATTCCATAGAAATTGTCATGGATACAGACATTCTTCTTCTGACAAAGATACTTAATAAAAATTTAAACAAAAATACCTAGACAATGACAAAGAGAGAGAACCTATTTACATTACCTTTACAATTGGATGCAACTGGAGTCCATTTATTGTCATCTTTACACTTTGACTTCAACTGTTGTCCTCCTGGACATGTGTAGGTCACTTCAGATTTATAGGTGGTGTCAGTGTAGGACTTCTTTGCACCACCAACATCCTTTGGAGGTCCACAGTTAACTTTTGTAACAACTGGAAGTGATAAGAGAAACTGATATCAATGGTGAATCTATGGCAGGAGGAGGGTGAGAATTTGATAGTCAGCATTTGATAGTAATTGATATTTCGATTCTTTCTTGGTCAGATATGAAGAACGTTAATGTTGTTTCCAGTGTAAGCCTCCCTACTTCCCTCTAACTGACTAATTACATAAAGACAAATGACTTATTTCCTACTGCTAATAACTTGATAAAAATTTCCTCCCTTGCAACCAGTTAGTTTAGCTCTGAAGAAAAGAAATGAAATCAGTCTGTTCTCTACACTCTTCAATTGTTTGATTATGGAGTGATTAATAAGTACAATTATTATATTAGAGAACTAATATCCAGTCTTATCAGAAACATGTGTAAGCTAACTGGAATAAATTACATACATATCCATTACCATTACTTTTATGCCTTTTCTATAATGCTCTGTACTTACACACCAATTTTTCTGAGGGACTAAACTTTGGATTCACAAATTAAACTGGCCAGGATTTGTTAAAATATATATTACCAGGATTGTTACATCCATCACAGAACAATTTTGTTAGCTAGGTTTATTTTACTTCACAGAAAACTTGTAAAGTATTTTATCAGGTTCCTTAATCCCCTTTTTTCATTATAAATATGATTATTGTACTAGGGAACTATGATTCTTCAACTTTATTGGAAATATCTCTTAGCTGGAAAAAAAATGTATAAAAATCCCTCTCTTCTTTTGCCTTTTCTACACACACACACACACATATCCATCCCTTTCTCTTTCTGTTGTTATCCATCTGCTTCCCAAATTCAAGCCATCTTAGTCTCCTTTTGCACAGAATAGCTGTCATGCTTGTAAATGCTGTCTATTTCAAGACTTCTGTGTTGCTTTGTCTTAAGAGGTGATGTCAAGGATCTTGCATAAGCATCTCAGATGAAAGACATTGAGCTTCTCTTGTCTGGTGTATAGTGTCCAAGTCTCTGATCCATAGAGGAGGGTGTTCAGTATACATACTTCATAAATCCTGATTATGTACACACACACACACAAAGTATAACTCATGTGTACAGTTAAATGCACAACTGATAATGTTGTCTTCCATTATCGGATTTATCAAAAAGTGGTTTAAAGTTAGATTTCTTGGCCTTTTTATATATAAAAAATTTGTGCGGTTTGCCAAGCAAGGGAGAAGGAAGAAAGAAAAATTTGAGAAAGAGGAGGTAAAGAGGCGTGATGTAGTATACATTTATATTTATATACACAAGGTACACACAAAATAAATGAAATAGAAACACTCTACTGACCTGGGTTAGGTAAGTATATATCCCAATTTCCATCGTTGGGCTTAAGTTTATCACTCAACTGAGTCATGTTACTCAGATCACATAACTTATCTTGCTCATTGTACTGATAAGAGTTACATTCTATATATTGATGACAAGCCTTTTCACACTCCTTTAAGGTCCTATTCTTAAGCTCTACTAAAATAGCTTTGCTTGGTATGCCAACCTTTTTCATCGTAATAAGCCCTTCATCGACTGAAACAAAATAGAAAACAAGAAATTTATTTTATGCACATCCACCCATCCAAATACACACACAAACACACACACACACACACACACACACACACACACACACACACCATACACATATTTTCTAGAATATATTAAATACTGAAACGCATGTATTGCATAATCATGTAAGTGGACAATTTGTAATAAGCAAAGAATTGATCCTCAAAATGACACTCTAATCAGAATTTAAGAGAGTTGTTGAAAATCTTGAGACTTTTTGCAAAAGCTGTGTCAATATTTAAGCTGCAAAGGTATGCTGGAAATGATCCAAGACACCGAGAACCACCAAGGTCATAATGAAGAACTGCAAATGGTACCAAATAGATTTTTGCATGGCCTGGATGGGCTTTAAAAAGGATTATGATATGCTGCTGCATACATGGACTCTGGAAACACTTGACATGCATGAAGTAATCAAGAACAGCATGCCTTGTTGAAAAACACATCTTTTACAGAAAAGATGTGTTTTTCAACCAGTACTTAGCTGAGGTAACAATAAGAAGAGGTGTCTTCCAGGGCGATTTTCATTTAATTTTGCTAATCATGTCTATGTTTAGTGTTATAGATGAGCCTATCAATGTCTTAACAGCAATAGCTGTCCATAAGTATTTCAAGAAATTCAAATTTCAGAGGAAGAGGAGAGGATAATTCCTATGATAAAATACGAATAATAATTACAGTTTACTCGTTGGTAGTAATCTCTGCTCTTGGTTGACTTTATTTTCTTGGAGGAAGCTGCAGTTTGCTTTGATAAGGAACACTTTCCCATTTCTGTATTTATTTCAAATGATAAACATATTTTGGTAGACAAACATTTTTCTGCACAATCATCTGCTGTTATATTTTTTGTCTTCCACAATATTTTCCCAGATACACTCAGAGCTGCACTTTTTACTTTCACAAAATGGATCTGAGCATCTAGAGTTAAAGGAAAATTTAAACCAATAAGCAATAACATCAACAAATACAACAATTTTCCATCATAGAAATTAAGCCAAAACTTTGAGGTAGGAACTGATCAATGAAACTGGCATCTACACCTGACCAGTATCATATTTCATTGATCCTGAGAGGACAAAGTTAACATCAGCAGCATTTGAACTCTGAAGCTAAAGAAGCAGAATAGATGACACAACACATTTTGTCTGATGCTCAAACGATTCTGTCAATCTGTCACCCTTAATAACAACAATTATTATAATTATTATTAATAGTAACAATAATGATAATGGTTCCTAACTCAAACAGAAGGCCACACACTGAGTAGTGAATATAAATGAAAATAAATCAACCTCAATACTTGACTAGTACTTGTTTTATCAACCTCAGAATTATAATAGTTGTTTGAATTTGAACTGAAAATGTAAAAGAATTTAACTCACCACTTAACTATATTGCAAAGGTTTGTCTGGGAAATCAAAAAATCATTTCCTTTCCATCATCATCTAGTGAATCATATAACTATATAGTAAATATGGACACTCACAACTTAACGTAGCAAGTTAAGAAATTTTAATTCATCAAAATTTTACTTTTAATGAGATGACAAAAAGAAAAGTGATTATCTTTACAAGGCTCTCTTTTCTGAATTTTATGACCCAAATAAGACATTTACATAATAATTTTAATCTCCTCCCCTACACACATACACTGAGAGTGAATCTTTAATTAATCATGTCTTGGTTCAATAGGTTCAATCACCTTGCTATTTGTTTTCCATGCAGGAAGTGGCCCTAGGTATTTTGCCAACGGTATCCGTTTGCTATAAATAGGAATTAAGTGATGTGAGTCAATGATCTGACTTTGACTGCCAGTGCAATTTACTTCATTTTATAGAAACAATTAGTGCCCTTGAAATCACACAATCTTATATTTTTTTCTCTAAATGTATTTGGCTATGTGTCTAGACAAGGCATGCAGAATTAAGTACAATGAGATGTTACTTATATCTTTTAATAAGCTAATCATGATAGAAACAGTTATGTAATGGAATTCTGTGGCCACTCTCCTTTCTACATTTGTGAGATTCCTGTGGTCTATGTTCAATATCAGCAGTTGTGAGTCAATATGAATGCTTGATATTGTAATAAGTATATAAACAGTGACCAACTGTTGTTTACCACCATCACCATGATCACCTGAAATGTCTTGTGGTGGCGTTGAATCAAACAACAATTTATAGCAGAGGATAAGTTGTGTTAGATCTGTTAGCTTGTAATATAAAGTTCGACATTTAATGTGGAACCCCTATGTGGATGCCCAATATGTTATAAATGTTAACAAAACCTCTATCAACCATTCTCACCCATCTTTAAAAAAGGTATTTCACATTATCTAGTGTAATCCAAAGATTTTCAGAAGATACAGTCTGCAGGATTAAACTTGACCTAGGCAATGGGATTGGTGGATGTTCCAATCTATTGAGAGTTAATGGTGGGATAAAGCAATGACATCCTCAGGGTAGCGTTGGTCATCAATGACAATGAACTGGTAAGTTTGTTTTGGAAGACTTCTTGCTCAGGGAATAACATTGGGAAACTTTTTGAAGCCCTTGGCTTTGCTGTACTACCAAAGGGCCCTCCTGGTTCAAAATAAGATCTACAGTCACAGAAGTGTTAAGACAGGCCTCTTTCAGATGCATACAATAAAATGAAATCATTGCTGTGCTGTGAAATTATGTCAAAAAGCAGTTGTTATGTCTGGAATAATTGCACCACACCTTTTTTTATCTGGGCAGAGAAGGTAGTATTCTTTTACCTTGAGAGCAAGATCTAGTACCCTTCCACCACAAACTTTATATCTCTTCCAGTTACTCTTACCCATCATCACGTAATATAGAGTAGCTGTGTATCTCCTCTATAGTAAGACACCTATGTTTGTCGCTCTATCATACCTTTGTCTTCAATACATGGCACAAATCTACCTCCCACTCTCTCAAATACACTCCCACTCAGCTGAGGGGTCTTTTTGTTTCCCTTTCTTTATTTTGTCTTGCAAGTTACTGGTGACCTCACTAGTACCAAGGAAAGGGATCCAGTACATACTGTAAAGTGGTTAGTGTTAGGAAAGGAATCCAGTGATGGAAACTATGTCAAAGATGACACTGGGTTTAATGCAGCTCGACAGTTCATTGGACACTATCAAACTGTCCAACCCATGCCAGCATAGAAAACTAAATGATGATGATGATGATGTGTACTA
>NC_068990.1:88674091-88683451 GCF_001194135.2 Octopus bimaculoides | reverse complement strand
CATGGTTTTGGCTAAATGCAGTCCATTAAAAACTACTGCTTTGTGCCTAAATTAGAAACCATTATTGTTATTAGTAGTAGTATAATTATAGGTAGTTGACTGAAAGATAACAAGGGCATCAGAAGTCTGTATCAGGGGATTGCTACATTCTAGTAAAGAAAAACTCAGACATTATATTTACAGAGTTCTGGATGATAGCACAAAGTATGGCAAAGAAATTTCCTGTTAGAAGTTAAGAGAAAATCTATCAAAATGTGCTGTAATATAGCTATGGAAGTAATAAGTTTACTTGTCAAACATAAGGTATAAGGTAGAGTTATTTCTGCATGGTTAAAAAATCACTTCACAACTAAACCTTATGGATGAAAAAATTACATAGACAGAGAGAACAAGAAAGAAGCAACTTATGTTACCATTACAGGTTTCCACAATTGGAGACCATTTGTTGTCCTTTTCACATATTGACTTTAGTTTTTCTCCCTTTGGGCAAGTATAGGTCACTTCAGATTTATAGGTGGTGGCATCGTAGGACTTTTCTGCACCAGCAATGTCTTTTGGATTTCCACAGTCAATGTCTTTATAAGCTGAAATTGAAAACAGAAACTGATATCAATGGTGAATGTATATTATGTGTGTGCCTTACTAAATAAGTAGGAAAAGTGTTGGTAGGAATTCCATATGATGTACTCAGTGTAACATAAGGACATATGAGAGGTGCAATGGAATTACTGTACGGTTAACAGAGAAAGTAGTCTTTGTATGTGGCAGATGTACAAGAATAATAAACGTTAAGGACACATGGGAATTGGATTTTTCAGGAAACCCGCTTGAGGTTGTAGAGAGTGTCTGTTACATGGGTGACCTAATTAGCAGTGGAGGAAGATATTTTGAATGTATAATTGCTTGATTACAAATGAGATAGAGAAAGTTCAGAGAGCTATTACCCTTGTTAGCAACAAAAAATCAGTCTCTTTGAGTGAGAGGCAGATTTTTATGTCTTTGTGTACAAACAGCTGTATTATATAGCAATGAGATTATATTATCACCAATATCATCTTTTTCAACTGTATACCATGTGCACTTATATTTTCTGTATATCTATCTGATTTTCTGTAATCCACCACAAAATATGCCTCTTTATGTGTCAACAACGTAAACTGTTGCATTGGAGAGAAATAAAAGAAATCATTTTTATTATTTTTATAATTAAGGATTGTTGAGCCACAGAATCATTAGAGCATTGGCAGGAATAATCCTTTGTATTATGTATTCAGGCTCTTTATTTTCTGAGTTCAAACCCAACAAATGTCAACTTTGCCTGTTATCCATTCAGAGATTGATAGCATACAGTACCATTCAAGCACTGAAGTCAGTGGTAAAAACTAAACTCCTGACATCAGAAACTCATGGCCTTGTGAATAAATTAAAAACTATTATTATTATTAGCTGTATTTAAGGTAGAAAGATGGCAGAAATGTTTCCCTGGCAAGTAAATGCTTAGCGGCAACTCATCGATCATTACATTCTGAGCTCAAATTCTGCCAAAGTTGACTTATCATTTCATGCCTTGGAGCCAATAAAAGAAATACCAGTCAAACACTGGAGTTAATGTAATTGATTAGTCTCTCCTGTAAAATTTCAGGCCTTGTGTCTATGGTAGAAAGAATAATTAAGGATGGTAGATTGAAAGAATCATTAGTGCATTAGAAAATTGTTTCAGAGGATTGTTGAATTCTGGTAAAGAAGGACCCACAGCATTATACTGTACTGTACAGAGATGATGGTGCATGGTACTGGTGAAAAAGTTAGAAATTAAGAGAAGACACACATAAAATCCCTCAAGTATGACTGTGAGGTTAAGAAGGTTACTTCACAAATCTGGGGTCCTGGTTGGAATCTTGTTTATGAGGTTAAAAATTTACTCCACAAATTAGGATGAAATTTGGTAGATGAAAGCTGTGTGGAATCCTGTTGGAGGGAGAAACTGCCACATATCTCCTATTTGGTTGGTAGACTTAATCCATCATCCAATTTAATGCCTGGCCTTTGGGTAGAATAAATGATGTCCACTCTATTGCAAGTATTTAGGGAGATCTTTGAACTGTGAATAGCTTCCTTTCTCCCTCCCACCTCCATCATCACTGTGGAAATTGCCATATAGTCAACCAGTCCTACTCTGACAAAGACATTTAGCATACAAATAAAACAAAAATAAAGCAAAATTACAAAGACAGAGACAAAAAGAGAGAAGCTATTTGCATTACTTTTACAGGTAGAATCTACCGAAGTCCATTTGTTGTCCTTTTCACATTTTGATCTTAGTTTTTCTCCCAGTGGACACGTGTAGATCACTTCATCTCTGTAGTTGCTGGAAGCACAGGACTTTGATGCACCAGCAATATCTCTTGGTGGTCCACAGTTTATTTTGTCATTAGCTAGAATTGAAAATAAAAATTGATATCAATGGTGTGTGCATTTTAGGAGGAGGGTGAAAATGAGGAGATTATGACAAGGTTAAAACGAAACATTGTGTGAATCAATTGGAAGAAATTTGCTCACACATACAGAAACATATACGTGTATAATTTTCTTCTATTTTTAATTATTTGAAGACTTTCTGTTAGGAGGAAGCTGGTATCTAACAAAGATACAAAGCTCCAATGTTGGAATGGAGAAAAACAAAAAAATTTATATTGTGAAATTAAGAAAAGTCTTGCCTTCTTGTACAGAGCCTTTCTAGTTGTTATCAGGATCTTGCAGGATTTACATATGAGTGAGAGACTTGCCAGTATATATATATATATATATATATATATATATATATATATATGTGTGTGTGTGTGTGTGTGTGTGTGTGTGTACACATATGCTCATACACACACACACACATGTAACAAACTGAACCCAGAACCCATTTTTAAACTTATTACTTACTTTGTTGGGCTCCCCTGGTCAAATTGCCGTATCAATAAAAATAATGAACAAATGCAGTTAACTACAACATATTTCCAAAGCAGAAAAATTCAAATCATAAGTGAAATTAATTCACAACATGCTTTATATTTGCATCAATACTCAACGTGGAATTTGATTTGATCTGAGTGGTGTCATACCTGAAGATGAAGCATATTATATCATTATTTTATGATGTAATTACACTTATAGTGTTAATTGTTCTGCTTCAGAAATATGTGCTTTACTTGAGTGTATTTCTCCATTTTTCACTATTCCTATGTTTATTCATCACATACTGGGCAATCTACATAGCTATTCAATTTGGAACATTTGTCATCTTAACAAAATTATTCCATCAATTTTGATGTACAATGAAGTGAATGTGATATATTGAATAATGAATTTTATTGATCTATTATTTTTGCCTTTCAGTGTTATATACAAGCCATATCTATGCTAGATGCTAACAAGCTGTTGACTATAAGCTACAGGATTCCCTTGAAATCATGTACATATATGTGTGTGCGTGTTTGTTATAAGCATATACATATTAGATATGTGTATATGTAGAAACAAACAAACTAGCACACACATGCATACAGACACGTGAAATAAATGAATTACACTCCACTGACCTGGGTTCATGATATGTATATCCCATCCATCTTTGTTGGGTTTAAGGTCATAAGTCAGGTGAGTCTCATTAGATGGAATACAGGATTTATTTTGTTCATGATACTCATAAGATTTACATCCTGGAATTTGAAGACAAGCACGATCACACTCCTTTAAACTGATTCCTTTAATCCGATCAGGTGAATCATGCCCTGGTATGGCAATTTTTTTTAATGTTAAAAGATCATCATCGGCTAGATAAAGAAGAAATGAAAGAAAACAAGAAAAATATTTTATATTCACACACACATTAAATATTTTATAGCATCTGTTGCATAATTTGTTTTAAATGATGACAATGACGACAACGATGATGATGGTGATGATGACAATAATGATGACAATGATGAATGTGAGCCTCCTCATCATCATCATTATTGAACGTTCATTTTTCCATGCTGGCATGGGTTTGGCATACCTGCATTATAAACAAATAATTGATCTACAAAATGACAACTTAAAATTCATGTGAATGTAAAACATCTTCAGGCTAATTTGATGACAAAATAAACACTTATGATGATTCAAAGTGAGAAATACGAAGGCTGTGGTCAATGAAGAGAGTAGACGTGATGCCAATAGTAATTGGTGCATTTGGAAATATCAGCACTCAGCTACCAACATGGCTGAAAAAGACTGGTGCAAGTGTGAAGGAGGATCACCTACAAAAATCAGCATTGCTTGGAACTGCAAGAATTCCTTGCAGGGTTCTTGAAGCATGACCAGTAAACAAGTGTCACCTTAGTCTGCTGGCTGTGGACAGCTGACACTTTCCATCATACCCAGCAAAATAAGCTGTGAGTTTCCATATAATAATAATAATAATAATAATAATAATAATAATAATAATAATCATCATAATATTCATGTTTAAGTAAAGTGACAAGTATTTCCTTTCTTACACACACACATGCACAAGAACACACACACACACACACACAAAGAAGCAATTGAAAACATAATACAGAAAAGTGTTCAAGGTAAACAAATGCAGTGTGAAAAGGCCCTAACAGTATTTATATTTACTAAAATTACTTATTTCTGGAATGTGCTTGTCTGTCCGAGTGGTTAAACCTGTCAATGTCTTTACAGAAATGGTTTTCTATAAACTATGAAGTATAAATGCAATCATAAATTTCAGAAAAAGAGAAATACAAAGAATAATTACAATCTACTTGTTGGTAGTAATCTCTGTCTTTGGCTGATTTTATTTTCTTGGAAGTAGCTGCAGTTTCCTTTGATAAATAACATTTTCCACTTGCTTTAGTTATTTCAAAAGATAAACAAGTTTTGTCAGACAAACATTTTTCTGCACAGAATTCTGTTGACACATTTTTTTTTCTCAACAAAGTTTTTCCAGGTACATCCAGAATTGCATCTTTTACTCTCACAAAATTGACCTTAGTAACTAGAATTAAAGGAAGATTGAGACAAATGTAAACAACAAAAACAACATCAATAATTTCTAATATAGAAAGATGTACAAAAGTTTGAGGTAGGAGCTGATCGATTCAATTGTACTTGACTAATGCTTGTTTTATCAACCACAGAAGTATGAAAGCTGAAGTACATTTAGATGGGATTTGAACCTAGAATGTGAAAGGATGTAACTGAATATGACTAGTCATGGAAAAGATTATTGCCCATCTCTTTATTGATTTTGCAGTGTTTTGTCTTGGAAAACTAAAATAATCTCACATTCATCACCAAGTAAATAAATATTAATGTGGACACTCACAACCTCATGTAACCAGCTAAGGAATTTTATTTCTTCAAAAATTATTCTTTTAATGAGATGGGAAAAGAAAAGTGATTATCTTAAGGAATTTCTCTCTTCTGAATTTAATGACCAGAAAAAGAGATTAGCATAATGATTTTACCAGCTGTTGAGGGTGTAATTTTAATTAGTCATCACAACTTCAATAAGTAGCCATTTTTCTATTTGTTTTTGATGCAGAAAGT
The DNA here is from genome assembly GCF_001194135.2 of Octopus bimaculoides. Classification (NCBI taxonomy): domain Eukaryota; kingdom Metazoa; phylum Mollusca; class Cephalopoda; order Octopoda; family Octopodidae; genus Octopus; species Octopus bimaculoides. Next base: position 88,677,859 of record NC_068990.1, on the reverse strand, counting down.
GACCCTGAGTATTTTCCTCATCTACATATATGGATTGAATGGTGTGAGTCAATGATTCAGGTTTGATTCTCAGTTTAAGTCAGTTCATTTTACATAAACAATAAGAGACCTTCAGAAAGACATGAATTTCACATAAACTCATGGCATTTCTAATTATGTTTGGTCATATTCTTAAATAATGAATAGATAATTGATTACACTGTGGTGATACTTATATGTTCTTATAAGCTACTTGTGAGAGAAACAGCTATGTCGTGAATTCTATGGTACCCTGTGGTCCGCATCCAGCAAGAACAACTGTGTCTCAATGTGCCTGTTTATTAATGCCAGATCACCTAATGTAATCCTAAGTATATACGATTAAACTCGATTGGGCAATGTAATTAGTGGGCATTACATGCTTGTATCTATAGAGGGTTAATTGAGTGGAAGATCATTGATATTCACAAGGATATTCTGGGGTTCAATGTGAATAAGGTGGTAAGTTTGTTTCAAAGAACTTCTTGGACATGGAATGCTATGGCAACTTCATGGAGCCCTTGGCAGTGTTATCAAATAGCTCAGTAAAACCAAGAGAAAATCTAGTCATAGAAGTTCTGATAGACAGTGCTGTGCAAGATTTTCACAGTGGAACACATTAATTTTACATGCACTGTCAGTGTCCATGCATTATATGCATTATAGACTTGTAGATTTATGTCAAACTGCTGCTATTGTGTGTGTGGAACGATCTGACTATCATTCAAGTCCATCATTATGATCACCTCATATCCTCCTTTAACTGAGCAAAGATGTTCCTTTTCCTCTGTCTGCTAGCTGTAGTAAAAGAGGTTGTGTGATGGATGAGGTTGAAAGGTCTGGCAATTGGAGTTTTCCTCTTTGGTCAGTACCTAATCTGTATTTTTAAAGTTTCACTTGTAAAGAAGATGAGGATGGAGAGGAAGATATTCTCCTCTAGGGAAATTATTGAAAGTGACATGAGAGTGGATGGATCGTGCACTACATAAACCTGAATCTCAAAGAATATTACTCGGAGAGGACACTTGTCCTTGGCGTTCATGATGATCTTTGATGGTGGGGGTTCATCAATTAGTTTTAGATAAAGATCCTTCAACATTCAAGAGAAATGTATCATCATTCTCATCTTTATTTTAAACGTATACATGAATACTAAATATAAAACTGAAAGAAATGCTTTATGGTATGTATTCAGACTCTTCAGAAACCACTGTTATTATTTGTCTCATTATGATTTAGGATGGTGGAATGAATGACCATTAGAGTATCAAAAGTTTTGGATGATTACTGAGTTCCAGTAAAGGAAAATTCAATGTGTTGCATTGTTCTGAGTTTTAGAGGATGAAGCAAAGTATGGGTGAGAGAGCTGAAGTTAGAAGTTAAGAGAAAAACTGCCTAGGTTAGCTGAGATAGAACTGTGGAGGTAATAAGTTTACTTGACAAGAATCTGGTACTGTCTGCACTTATGGCTGCATGATTAAAAATCTGCTTCTTGATTAAGGATTGTGAATGGAATTTGGTGGAAGGAAACTTTGCAGAAGCCTGCAGGAGAGAACATGCTTTCTCACTTGCTGCTCTTGTTCAGCTGGCTTAATCCATCAACCAAATTAATACCATTACCTGGCTCTTCAAAATCTTTAATGAAGCCCACTGTGTTGCAAACATTTAGGAAGGTCTCTAGTTTGAGGATAACTATCTCTGACCCTCCTACCAATCAGAAACACAATGAAAATTTTCATGGACACAGTCACACTTCCTTTGACATAAACTTGGAACACAAAGCTAAAAGAAAATTATGAAGATAGAACCTATTTATATTACCTTTACAAGACACCTCTGGAGCCCATTTCTTGTCTTCTTTACATGTTGCCTTTAATTCTTTTCCATCATGACAAGTATAGATCACTTCAGATTCATAGGTAGTAGTATCATAGGATTTAGATGCACCAACAACATCTTTTGGTGGTCCACAGTTAATTTTTGTGACAACTGTAATTGATAAAAGAAAGTGATGTCAATTGGGAGTATATGTTAGGAAGAAGGGGAGAATGAGGAGATAATTACATTTGTGCCAGAAGTTCCAATGTGGACATTTCAGAGTGTTTGGGTGTCAATCTGAGGACAGTGCAATCTTAGAACATGTAGTGAGAATGATAAAAATCAAACATCCAGTCAACATCATAGTGTTTGGAGTAATCACTAGTGATAGCAATGTTGTGCTTCCATTCATCTTCCCACAAAATCAAAAACAAACAATGCGCAAATGCAAAATTAAAAGTATAAAATGGTGACAATTTACCTATTGCACCTGTGTGTGTGTGTGTGTGTGTGTGTATATATATATATATATTTCAAAATGTAACCACATGTGGATCATTAGTGATTTTTTCCCCTCCTTCTTCCTTTTCTCTTGGACTTTTTTCCGTCTCCTGTTTCTGACAAAGAGCTTTGCTCAAAATGTAAAAACTACCTTCTTTCCTTCCCTAAGCATCTGCTAATACTTTGCATGTACCACATTCTTGTGTTTGATCTTCGTTTTTTGGGGATTTACTATATATACATATATATGATGGCAGCCACCAAGGAGTACATCATGATGATGATGGGAACATCACATATATGGAAGTTTTAACATTTTAAACTCTGACTGGTAATGTACCCCTGAAACGGCTATAGATGGAACACTCTCTTATTCTTTTGGATCCTTTTTGTTTACTGTTCTTAACCTTGATATCTTGTGTCACTTTTATTTCATATTTTAGATGTATTAGAAATTTTAGACGATTTAGGTGGTCTGCCATTTTGAAGACTGATATCTTTATTCCTATATTTATAAACCTCTCATTCATTTTGTGCCCCCTACATTTATCAAACACAACTTTTTACATGTAATCCTTATTTATATGTAATATTATATGTATTTTTATAGAATATATATTTTTATAGATGGGGCACATAGAAGACATGGAACAAAGTACTGAATGATAACATCAGGACACTGAGCCTTTCAGGCAAGATGTCAAAGGGCCAAGATGCCTGGTGCTTTGCTGTACTCAAGAAGACCTGTGGTCCACAGCAGAAGTGTTAAGGTCAGTCCCCTTGGTGAAAAGGATTAGCCTGCAAGAATCCTGTGCTGGTGCCACATAAAAAGCACTTGTGCTGGTGCCATATAAAAGTGCACTTGCTGGTGCCATGTAAAAGCATTCAGCACACCATAAAATGGTTGGCATTAAGAAGGGCATTCAACCGTAGAAACCATGCCAAATCAGACTGCAGTCTGGTGCATCTCTCCAGCTTGCTAGCTTTAGTCAAGCCATCCAACCCATGCCAGCATGTATGGATAATTTATCCTGATCACGCTATTTATAGCATTATCACGTGTTTGAGTAATAAATATATTTCTGTATCTTACAATACATCTCAATGCTTCTAAAAACAAACTTTGTTTGTTTACTTTCATTGTAAAGTTGAATTTAACGTTAGCGTCTTATGAAGCTAAATTTACAAGTTCTAAAATTGCAGAAGAATTCGTTGCTGGGCAGTTTAGTTTAATGGTAAAACACTTGACGTGTAATCACAGAGATGTGAGTTCGAGTCTCATGGCTGGCCAGTAACGTATTTTCCTGCAATAAATGGATAATTTATCCTGATCACGCTATTTATAGCATTATCACACATTTGGGAAATAGATTTATTTCTGTATCTTATATATATATATCATCATCATCATCATCATCGTTTAACGTCCGC
>NC_068990.1:88664002-88673423 GCF_001194135.2 Octopus bimaculoides | reverse complement strand
TATATATATATATATATATATATATATATATATATATATCATCATCATCATCACCCTTTAACATCTGTTTTCTGCACCCATACATATATTTATATATAAATAAACACAGACATACATATAATAAAGAAGCTGGAAACACTCTACTGACCTGGGTTAATTATGTATATGTCCCAGCTTCCATTGTTGGGTTTAAGTTCATTACTCATCTGAGTCACATTACTCAGATCACACATCTTCTCTTGCTCATTGTACTGATAAGAGTTACATCCTGCATAGTGATTGCAAACTTTGTTACAATCCTTTAATTTCACATCCTGAAGACGTCCTATCTTAGTCTTCTTTGATACGCTAACTTTCCTTATCATGAAAGGCTTGTCATCAGCTGGAAAGGAAGAAAAACACAAGAAATATATTTTATAGTCATCCACCAACTTAATCCCAAATACACATCACATGCATCACACACATATATTGAATATTGAAAAGCATGTGGTGCATGATTTTTTAATTTGATGTTCTATTAATAAACTAATAACTGATCTACAAAATGATATCTTAATCAGACTTCATCTATGTTATAGAACATTTTTCTAACTTCTTTTAAAAGCTTGTCTCAATACATAGGGTGCAGACAATATATTTGTACACATCTCCTCTCATGGTGTATATTTGTAGGGTTGACAATACCTTAAACATATCATGTGCTAGCTATGGCCATTCAGTCTTAAAGAAAAACAAATCATCAGAAGACAGATGTACAAATGGATTACCTACAACTGTGACATTGAGATGAGCTTTTGCTTATGTGTCCTGATGCACTAGAATACATAGTCTTATGCTGAAAAATAATTTTCTGGATGGATTGTTTTTTTTTTTATAGCATATTACCCATTTATAAAACAATGCACCAGATGATTTTCTAATATTTTATTCAAAATTTCAATAGCTAGTACTTCTACATAATTGTCTACAAAATAATGATGATAATAATCCTTTCTACTAAAGGCACAAGGCCTGAAATTCTCAACTGGTACTTATTTTATTGACCCCAAAAATATAAAATGTGAAGTTGACTTTAGTGGAATTTGAACTCAGAACATAAAGATGAACGAAATGTTGCTAAGCATTATGCCCAGCATGCTAATGATTCTGCAGGCTCACCACCTGAATAAAAATAATAATGATACTGGATCATAGATATAGCATGTTCGGGTGACAACAAGGTATACAATAAGGAGGAAAGAAAAGTTGATAGATATGATAGGTTAGCTTGGGAAGTTAAGCAGTTCTGGTCGCTGAAAAAGGTGATAGTAGTACCAATAATTGTCAGAGCCTTGGGAACAGTGATTAAAAACCTTGAGAACAAATAAGAGCTGCAATAAGGGTGGAGCACTTGCAGGTCAACTATTCAGGGAGAGCTTCCACTTGTTCCATTTCTGAGGGAGATCCATTACCTTGATCATATTTTCCCAGTTCCACACTAACTGGAAATTTAGTTCAAACCAGACTCTGAAAACTTTCACTGAGTCCTCAATCCAGCAATAGAAATTACTGCTGGCCAAAATTTGGTCTTGTGAGTGCCTTTATATGTCTTCTTTGGTCAACAATGTGACCAAGAGCCAACTGCTTCTTCACCATACAAAATCCATTCAGTGAATCTGGAGTTACGTATGCATGCTACATGTCAACTCCATTACAACTGGAATTTACTTCAGAAAGAATACATAATTGAAATACTAGCTCTCTCTAGCACAGTGGTACTTAGAAATTTATCTTGCCACTTGATGTTGTGAATATATGTGTAGTTATGCATGCATGGATATATTGTATGTGAGACTTATTAGAAATATTAGAAAAAGCTGCTGTTATTGCTATATAGTACGAAGTACAAATGGAGTCACAAATTTCAGAAATAATTGAAAAGAGAATTCCAATAATAAAATACAAAAAATAATTACGTGTTACTCGTTGGTAGTAATCTGTGTCTTTGTCTCCCTTTAATTTCTTGGAAGTAGCAGCAGATTTCTCTGATAAGTAACATTTTCCATTTTCTTTATTTATTTCAAATGATAAACAGCTTTCATCAGACAAACATTCTTCTGCACATTCATCTGCTGTTACATCTTCCTTATCCAACGATGTTTTCCCAGGTACATCCAGAGCTGTATCTTTTATTTTCACAAAATTGATCTGAGGATCTAAAGGTAGAGCAAAATTTAGGCCAATGAAAAATAACAACAACAATTCTAACATAAAAAGTAGGCCAAATTTTTAGGTAAGAACTGATCACTTAAATTAGCCTCTACGCTTGACTGATAGCTTGGTGTTCAGGATGATCTTCAAAGGCAGGTTTCTTCAACTGGTCCCCAATAGAAATCCTGCTAGATTTAAGGGGCTTGTATCACCATTCTCATCTTTATTTTCAAGAACATGGATATTAGTACATGGATACTAATTAGAGAATTGAAAGACATGCTTTACAGTATGGTTCTTTTTGGACATCACTTCAAATGAAACCAAAGTTAACTTTGTTTCTCATCCTTGTGGGTGTCAATGTCATAAAGGACCAGTCAAATTGTAAGGTTGATGGTGATGACAATACCTGTTCATTAAAAATTGTTGGCTTTGTGTGCAAATCAAGAATCTTTATTATTATCATTATTAGTAGTATTGTTGTTGTTGTTATTATTATTATTCTTAGTAGTAGTAGTAGTAGTAGTAGTAGTATTGTTATAATCAAGGGTGGAGAATTGAGAGAGAGCAAAAGGAGTACAAGTTTGTTTCAGAGGATTGCAGAGTCTTATTAAAGAATGACTCAGGGCATTAAATTGTACTGAGTTTTGGATGATGACATAAAATATGGGTGAGAAAGATCACGTTAGAAATTAAGAGCAAAATGTATCAAGATGAGGTGAAGTATAGCTAATAAGTTTACTTAACAACAGTGTAGTATTGGGTAGAGTTTTGTGTGTGTAGTTAAAAATTTGTTTCAAAATCCTTGAGGATGAAGTTTACTGGATGGAAACATTTTGGAAGCTAACTGGTGACAAGTTTCTAGACTTCAAGTTCTTCATCAGCAAACTGAATTCATCACCCAATTTAATAGCATTATCTGGCTCTTTGGTAATATTAATGGAATCCACATTTTTGCAAGCATTTGGAGAAGTCTCTAGTCTGAGGATAACTTCCTCTCTCCTTCCCACCAGCCACAAACACCATGGAAATTGTAATGGAGCCAACCAGTCTCTTTTGGCAAAGATATTTAACACAAAAATTTAACAAATTACTTTGACAGAGGCAATAGGAAAGAAGGTGTTTATGTTACCTTTACAGGAAGACCCTACTGGTGTCCATTTGTTGTCCTTTTGGCATATTGACTTTAGTTGTACTCCATTTGAACAAGTATAGAGTACTTCAGATTTATAGGCAGTGGTTTTGTAGGACTTTGATGTATTAACAATATCTTTGGGAGGCCCACAGTTAACATTTGCATAAGCTGAAAATGAAAAAAAGAAATTGATATCATTTGTGAGTATGTGTCAGGAAGAGGGTGAAAACAAGGAGATAATGATGCATTTGGAACAAAAGATATTGAGTGAATCAAATTGAAGTACACAAATATACATACATGCATACATATATAGAGTCATACTTACATATATGCATTTATGTATGTATATATGTACATATGTAAGTATTATTTAATAACAGTTTGACTTGGTTCCATGCAGCTTAAACCTTCATAGGCTCCTTAAACCAACCTATCATATCATACTTGTAGACAACAAAGGAGACAAATTAAAGATAACTCCTAAATGCTGGGCAATTATTGGTCAATGGAGATCACATTGTATTATTGATATGGCAGCAATATCAATTAAGTTCTTTATTAATAGGAACATGGTCTATGATAAGAGGGTGGTGATATCATATATGGTCACGCCATCTTTAAGGTGCCACACATGGCTTGCCAGGGATGTGATGAATTGTCTTTCCAGAATACTGAAAGAGCACCTGTAGTTGTACAGGCACTGCTTGAAGGCAGTTCCAGCTGACCCAATATATTTCCGGATTGCAGTGTTGGTTTTGTTCACATTTCTGGTGCATCTTCCATTGGCTCTGGAACTGGAGATATTGTTGTTACTACTACTGTTACTGTAGCTGTTATTGGTACTGTTATTAGGGAGTGTGGGTCTGACAATATCACTGTGACTGTTGTTGTTGAAGTCATCCCTGGCCATAGTGTTGCTGCTGCAGTTGCTGAAGGTTATGTGGCTGCCGTCATTGGTGATACTAGGCATGGGGCTGGTAGCTTTACTGGTGCTGCTGGTGTTGGTGTGGTTGTCATCTCTGGCAGTAGCGCTAGGGTTGGGGTTGTTGGCAATGGCAACGGTGTTTCTGCTGCTGTCACTGTTGCCATTGCCATCAACGTTGTTGGATGGACCACTGCTGTTATTACTATGGTCACTAGGTCTGGGTACCACCACAGCCTCATATTCCCCTCCCACCCCCACACACATATACACACTCCTCCCACATTTTATGGGTGTTTGCTAATATACTTTGCATGTTGGGTTTACAACCAAAGGAGACCCTTAGGTTGTGCCTTTTGAAAAAACGCCTGTATCTGTGTGTCTGCATGAAGTGTTTGTCTACTAACCTGAGGAATATTCTTCCCATATGTCTTGACACTGAGTGACCAAACAACATTCCGGCAGCACTTCCTTTTGTGGGTGCTAGGGCCCAGCTTATAGGAGATGTGGTCCTTAAACCCACTGGATACCAGTGTCTCATTGTAATAGGGGGCTGTGGCATTAGAAATTTATTGCCTTGAGGATAAATTCAAAATCCTCTTTCTGACACCTTTCACAAGGTTCTTGAACACGATAGGGGATGGCAGGGGGCTGTGTTGATGTATGACAGCCTCTTGTTTGGTTTGAGGTAGGGCCTGTGTGTACTGGAGCCTAAGTCTAAAGTGACATTTATGAAGTCCACAGCGGAGAGGTTGGTCTCAATATTTATTTTGAGTCCCACGGAGCCTAGGGCACTAAACAGGTCCTTTCTAGGCCTATCAAGTGTGTGCACATTGGCTCTTCTAAAGATGGCTAGAGCGTCGTCTCTGTAGAGACCAAAGAGGACAGACAGGAACTTCTTTCCTAAGATTTCCAGGATATATAGTCAATGAGGTCACATATGTATGTATGTATGTATGTCTACACTCATGCAAGCACATGCATAATAAAATAAAATGAAAACACTTTACTGACCTGGATTAATGACATAAGTATCCCAACCCTTTTTGTTGGGTTCAAGGTCATGAGTCAAGTGAGTCGCATTACTTGGATCACAGAGCTTAGCTTTTTCCTTATACTCATAAGAGTTACATCCTGGAGTTTGATGACAAGCATGGTCACACTCCTTTAAGGTCACATTTTCCTGCCGTTTAAATGTATCTTTTCCTAGTATGGAAGTGCTTTTAAATTTTAAAATATCATCATCAGCTAGATAAAAAAAGAAAGAAAACAAGAATTACATTTCATAATCCCATACACACACACACACATTAAACATTATATAGCATCTGGTGCATAATTTAATTTAAATAGACAATTTATTATAAACAAATAATTGATCCGTAAAATTACAACTTGGAATTCATGTGAGTTTTAGCACATCTTCAGACTCATTTGAAACCTTCCTTCAAAATTTGTGTATCATTTGTATATCTTTTTCTAATTGATTAATTTAGTATTGTCTAAGTGCTGATCAACAAATGGTTAGCCAATGTGTCAAGTGTTGTTAAAATCATTTAATCTTGAAGAAAGCACACCAGCAGAAGAGTAATATACATATAATTTATGTACAACCTAAACAATTAGGTGAGCTTCCAAGTACATCTTATGATAAAATAGAATGCACATGAATTTTGAGATGGGTGATTATGCACAAAAATATTCTCATGGACCGACTGTGCTTTTGATAACACATTGTCTATATAAAAAATACTGAATGAGATGGCTTTCTAATATTTTCTTTAAAATTCTGATTACATAGTATTTCTGTATAATTATGTAATGTTTGAACAGAGAACATTGTTTATAATTTGATGAGTAAGCTTGTGTTTATGCTGGGTAGATCATTTTCCTGTTCTTGGACACTCCAAATAAACCTATACATGGAGGTGGACTTTTCCCTGTACATGAACTTAAAAGAATATATAAGTTAAGTGAAACTTTTCTTGAAGTCACTGATAGTAAGTCTCACTGTGAAGCCATCAGTTGGAGTGAGGGTTGTTCTATATACCACTGACATAGAAAGGTAGAATTCTTTCAGCAGAGAGTTTGATGGATTTTGACAGTTACAAGTAGGCATCTTGAAAAAAAGCTTGATATGTGTATGCACGTCCTATTGTAACATACAATGCTGGAAGAGTAACAAACTTTAACCCTATGCACATTCATAAGCTTGTGATACTTGTGTGTGCCTGAGAAATGGTGTCTACTACAGGATAAAAAGTTCCTGGTCATGTTCATTGAGACATTTAGGTTGAACTGAAGACTGAATAAAGTTGGTCCCTCTCTAATTCTGTTTTGGTGTGGAGATGGAAGTTGCTCTGTTTATACTATATTCTCTCTAAAGCCAATCCAAAATACTTTGCTGTACTGTAAAAAATGCTATCAAAAATATATCCTTTTGTGGATAAACTAGAGAGTTTTTTACGTAATACTAACAACTAAATTTGATATTATAGTTTGAAAGTAGGAGTTGAAATCCCCATGAAGTTTTCTGTTCTCTTTATTAAGTTTCCTGTTGGGTATACTTTGTGTAATACCTGTCTTAAAGTCTAAAGTGATGTTTACTGTTGTGGTTACCATGAGAGATAGTCATATTGGCTTTTTGCTGCAAAATGCACTCTTCTTTATATCGCTAGAAGGGAGATAAATCCCTGCTGCCTCCGCTGGTAAATCCACTAGATCATGTTGCTTTGATGTTCTTTGGTCTTGTCAATGTTGGGTACTTGACTGCTAAAGGCAGCAGTGATTCATCTCCTCACCAGCAATATATAGAAAAGCAGTGCTAGAACAGGTGTTGGTGTGTCACGAGATGATGGTTAGCTTGTTGAAAAATACATATTAGTGACAGAAGCAATATTAATATAATGAGGTAATATTTATCCCCACTTGTGGATGTTCTATTAGAACAAACGATATTATGAAGTAAAAATGAAATCACAAGTTTCACAAAAAGTAGAAAAGAGAAACACAAAGAATAGTTACGTTCTACTCGTTGGTAGTAATCTCTGCTTTTGGCTGCTTTCATTTTCTTGGTGGATGCTGCAGTTACTTTCGATAAATAACATTTTCCACTTTCTTTCTTTATTTCAAATGATAAACAATTTGTGTCAGACAAACATTTTTCTGCACAGACATCTGCTGTTATACTTTTATTTTCCAATAATGTTTTTCCAGGAACATCAAGAACTGCACCTTTTACTTTTACAAAATAGATCTTAGAAACTGGAATTAAAGGAATATTGAAACAAATGTAGACACTAAAAACAACACTAGTTTCTAATGTAGAAAGAAGACAAAAAGTTAAGGTAAAAGTTAATTGATTAAATTGGCTCTGACACTTGACTGGTATTTCATTTTACAGGTCCTGGAAAAGCAGAATTGAAATCAGAAGTTATAGAGCCAGAGCAAATATCCAGCATAGTGTTGAACTAGGCATCAGATTATACCAAATGATAAGCTGTATAAGATCTGTCAGAAGGTCAACATTTACTGTTGACCACCATGTTGGAAGCCCCCTATTGAATGTCCAACATGTTAGATATACTAACAAATCTCTCTCAGTCACATTCCACAATCTTAAGAAGGGAAGGTCAGATTATGTAATGTAATACTAAACATACCAGATGAAACCTGACCTGGGAAATAGAATTGGTGAGTGTTACACTCTAGTAATCTACAGAAGATTAGCTGAGGGGAAAGAGCACCAATATTCTCATGGATACTTTAGGCATTGATAAGAATGAACTGGAAAGATTGTTTTCATCAGAGAATACTATGGACAACAACCTGATGTCCCTGGCAATGGTACAAGATAAACCTACTCTCATCGATGTGCCATCAGACATGCTGTCCAAGAGTGCTGTTCCAGGCACTCGTTCCATGTCCAGGCATTTGCTACTTGTAGAATTATATCAAACTGCTGTTATTGTGTGTGGGACATATCCAGCTGCCATTCAAATTCATCGTTATGATTGCCCCACATCCTCCTCTAACTGAGCAGAGAAGTTCCTTTCCCCCTGTCTGCTAGTTATAACAAAAGAGATTGTGTAGTGGATGAGGTTCAAGTCTGACAATTGGGACTTCCCTCTTTGGTCAATCCCTAATCTGTATTTCTAAAGTTTCATTTGTAAAGAAGATGAGAATGGAGAGGAGAAAAATTATTGAAAGTGATGTGAGAATGGATGGGTCCCATAGTGCTTAAACCTGTAGGTCAAAGAGTATTCATTGGAGAGGACACTTGTCCTTGGAGTTCTTTGATGGTGGTGTTCTTCAATTGATCCTAGTTAAAAATCCTTCTACATTCAAGAGGATTTCATTATTTTTGTTTTTATTTTAAATGCATACATGTATACTAATTAGGTCATAGGAAGAGATGCTTTATGGCATGTATTCGGGCTCTTCATGTTTTCAGTACAAATCCAGTCAATATTAACTCTATCTTTCATTCTTGTGAAATTGGATGCAACTGGTCAATAACATAAAATATGAATCAAATATTGGAGGTCATGATATTGGCTAAACCCTTTCTTTTGAACTGTTAGATTTTTTTTCCAAACCAGAAATCATTATTATTTGTCTCAGTGTAATTTAGGATGGGGGAATGAAAGACCATTAGAGCATTAGAAGTTTTGGATGATTGCTGAATTCTTGTAAAGAAGCACACAGTGCATTGTGTTGTACAGGGTTTCAGAGGATGAAACAAAATATGGGTGAGAGAGCTGAAGTTAGAGAAAGTTAAGAGAAAAAACTTGCTAGGTTAGCTGAGATAGAGCTGTGGCAGTTATAAGTTTACTTAACAAGAATGTTGCATTGTCTGGAGTTATAGCTGCATGGTTAAAAATCTGCTTCTTGAATAAGGATGGTGAATGAAATTTGGTGGATGGAAACTATGTAGAAGCCTGCTGGGGATAACATACATCCACACTGGCTGTTCTTGGTTGGCAAACTTAATTCAGCACCCAGATTAATACCAGTAACAAACCCTTGGTTATATTTAATGAAGTTCAAACTGTTGCATGTATCTGGGCAGGCCTCTGATCTGAGGATATCTTCTCTCCTTCCTTCCAGCCAGCCAGCCAGCCATCCATCCATCCATCCATCCATCCATCCAGCCAGCCAGCCAGCCA
>NC_068990.1:88650285-88663619 GCF_001194135.2 Octopus bimaculoides | reverse complement strand
TTGTCCTCCTGGACATGTGTAGGTCACTTCAGATTTATAGGTGGTGTCAGTGTAGGACTTCTTTGCACCAACAACATCCTTTGGAGGTCCACAGTTAACTTTTGTAACAACTGGAAGTGATAAGAGAAACTGATATCAACGGTGAATCTATGGCAGGAGGAGGAGGGGGAGAATGAGGAGATAAGGACAAATCTAGAATAAAAGATATTGACTGTATAACAAACTGAAGACATCTGCACACACATACAGACATACATATATCACATGAAAGGAAATGGTTAAGGAGCCTGGTGAAATATCTTGTAAGCTCCATGAAGAAAAGGAAACCAGACAAACAAAATTGAGCCATGATAGATTTAGAAATCCAGATAATCCATGCTTTAACAAAACGTCACCAGTCCAATTTGTAAATCCTAAAGTTTAGTCTCCAAGTAAAATTGGTATGTAGTTACTGAGTATTATTGTACTAATGTAGTTGATAGAATGCTGCTATTAGCAGAAGTGTGGTGAGGAAAGAAAAAGAGTTTCCAATACAAACACAAAATTTCAAGAAGAAGAAGGGTATCTGGTACAGATGAAAGATTTGCATTATAAGCGGTGAGGTCAGAAATGAGCAGGTACACCATTAACAAATGAGTTGCATGACTACCATGAAGGGGAAAAATACAAAAATACTAATGATGTGATATATAAATTTTTAACAGACCCAAAATCTATCTTGTTGGATGCAATACAAATTAACATAAAAAGACTGAAATATACACATATTCAGGACAGATACAGTACTGATGCAGACCCATCACAATGAAGAGGTGCACTAGAATGCTTATAAATAAGATGGAATTAAAGAGAGCCTAGCTTTAACTATAACATAATAGAAATGCAAGTTGCAAATGGAATAAATTTGACAGAGAAACTTTTCTATGTCATTTGTACTCTGTGTAAGTTTGATCTATTAAAATAAAAGATCTGTATGTTTATGCTTAAATATCCATTGTCTGAAGGTGTTCACTCTTTGCTTTCTCTTGTTTTGCATGTATACATATTTTGTATTTCATACCCAAGCTGTTATATTTAATATATTTAATTTGTTTATGTGCATAGTTGCCTCCATATCTGCTCAACTTGACCCTCTTATAGCCATCCTTTACCCTGCAGAAGTGGTTCACTATAAAGACACTGAAATCTAAGTTTGACACTATTAAGTGTCTTCTACACTGAAAATCTTTGAATCTCATCAGTTAACTAAATATATATATATATATATATATATATATATATCATCATCATCATCATCATCCTCCTCATCATCATCACCATCATTATTTAACATCTGTTGTACATTCTGTCATGGGTTGGGCAGTTTGACCAGGGCTGGCCAGCTGGAAGGAAGGCTGCACCAGATTCCAATCTGATTTGGCATGGTTTCTATGGATGGATGTCCTCCTTAATGCTAACTGCTCTGAGAGTGTAATAGGTGCTTTTATGTGCCACGGGCATGGGTGCCATTTGCATGACACCAGTATCTGCTATGACTGGGATTTTACTTGGCTTGATGGGTCTTCTTAGGCACGACATAGTACCAAAGGTCTCAATACATATGTATATTTATATATGCATGTAATATATATTTATATTTATATACATATGGCACACAAAATAAATAAAATAGAAACACTCTACTGACCTGGGTTAGCTAAGTATATATCCCATTCTCCATCGTTGGGTTTAAGTTCATCAGTCAACTGAGTCACATTACTCAGATCACACAATTTAGCTTCAGCATTGTACTGATAAGAGTTACATCCTACATATTGTTGACAAGCCTTATCACACTCATTTACGGTTTTATTCTTAAGCCGTCCTAAAGTAGCCTTCTTTGGTATGCCAACCCTTTGCAGCATAACAGGCCCTCCATCAACTGAAATAAAATATAAAACGAAATATATTTTATACACATCCACCTACTGAAACAAACAAAGAAAAACACACACATACATTTTCAAGCATATATTAAATATTGTGGAGAATATGGTGCTTTATTTTGTAAACAGCCGATTTATTAAAAACAAATAAATGATCCACAAAATGATAGCCCAACCAGAATTTATGAGAGCTGTAGAACATCTTTAGACTTATTGGAAACTTTGTCTTCTTTAATGGGATGGTTTTAATACCCCCTTAAACAGGTTGTCAACCAACATATCAAGTGTTTTTATGACCATTTAGTCTAAAATAAAAGCAGAGCATAAGAAGAGAGATATACAAATAGATTACCTACAACTGAAACATTCAGGTAGGTTCTTGTTATGTATTCATTCTTAAAAGTCTTGTGGCCAAAAATTTTTTTGTGGATGGATTTTTAAAAAAATAATATATTGTCCATTCATAAAACAAATTACAAAAAAAAAAAATTAAAAAATTTAAAAAAAAAATTTTTTTAAAGTTCGGACTGTGAGGAGAAAATTAAAATTTTGGAAACGTGGTTTTAGGGCAAAATCCTCATCTCCAATGTGAAAAACATAGGAATACAAAGAAATTTTGGAAAAAAAAAGTTGGGGTGCAAATGTCACCTCTGACATGCTACAAACAACAGCTAAAGGACACAATTTCTGAAAGAACTTCCTTTTAAGTTTATATCGAAGATCAGGTTTTTAAATACGCTCATCACAAACACAAATTACAAAATAAAAAAAGGTCGGCGGAGTTCTAATCAAAGCACATACTAAAACCCCTCGTAACTTTTTATTTTTAAGAATTTTCACAAAATATTCTCGATTCTGCCTTCTGCATAATGGAATTAATACGATTATCCAATTATCTGTTTTGTTAGAGAGAGTGTATATTGTGTCATTCTTCCAATTTTCCTGGTAAAAAAATGTTTTGGAAAGAAGGGTTGCATGTATGTTTATTCTTCCAAAACTGAAGACACACAAAATATAGTTTACCTAGAAGCATTGCCAGCTTCACTGAACATTTGCTGAAGTATGCAGTCTGCCCAAACATTACAGAGATGGCACTTTCCACAATGAAGCAGCTTCCTTTCTATGTACCTTACCTTCTGCAATATGGATACCTCTACATCCTCATTTGGCATCAATTTCTTTACATCCCTAAGTCTCGATTGCTTATTTTTGCATGGTTGCACTCAAAAGCAACACAAAGTCCTTTTCTTGTGCAACTTGTTAATATACTTTATTTTATTTCTTAGGCTTTCACCATTCATCAGTCATGAAACCATACATTGCTCTCTTACTACTGCCCCACTTCTGCATAACAGCATAACCCATTTATTTTCAAGAAGCAGAGCGTCCCTATACATTTATGCCAAACTGCCCACACCACTAACCCTATTTACCCACATCCTTATATATATATACATATACATACAACCAAAAAGTCCCTTTTTATTCTGTTGACCTCAACAGTGGTATAAGCTGATACCAAATATGCTTGCTGAAAACCATAATACTTTTGAACATGGCCTTTTCATTGGGGAAGCTAACGTACATGTATATGTGTATTATCAACAAATATCATGGGACGAGTAAGAACTATTTCAGCTTCTACATTACCCAAGTTGTAGCCATGAAACTGAGTTACCAATATTTGCTATATGGGATATCAAAAGACTGAGCAATCTTTCAGCTACCAGCATAAAGTAAGTTTTTTGAACAGTAACCCTATTTTACTAGAAAAATTAACACCAAAACGAGGCTGGATCACACAATATTGAGGTCATTTTGAGGTCAATGTTAGGATTTTCTTCTAATCTAAGCTGCCATTGTACATGTTTTTGGTGCCAAAAATTTCAGCATTGTTCATCAGAAAATTACTGAAAAACATGTTTATAAACAAAATTGTTTGCTTGATGCTCCTCGAATGCTGATTCCGCCCATAAGAAAGGAACAAATATTACAATGTGGCTGTAGGACATAACACCCAGGCAATGCTGGGGTGCATTGCTAGTTTCTATAATAAAATACAAAAAATAATTACAATTTACTCGTTGGTAGTAATCTCTGATATTGATTTTCTTAATTTTCTTGGAGGAAGTTGCAGTATACTTTGATAAGAAACATTTTCCTTTTTCTAAATTTACTTCAAATGATAAACATTTTGGGACAGACAAACATTTTTCTGCACAGTCTTTTGCTGTTAAATTTTTCTTCTTCCACACAGTTTTCCCAGTTATAACTATAGCTGCACCTTTTACTTTCACAAAATGGATCTGAGCATCTACAATTAAAGGAAAATTTAAACCAATAAACAATAACATATACTATAAAAACAACAACTTTTCATCATTGAGGTTAAGTTAAAACTTTGAGGTAGGAATTGATCAACGAAATTGGCATCTACAACTGACCAGTATCATATTTCATTGGCCCTAGAAGGGCAAAGTTAACATCAGCAGCATTTAAACTCTGAAGCTAAAGAACCAGAACAAATGCCACAACTCATTTTGTCTGACACTCAAACGATTCTATGGATACATCCTTGACAGAAAAATATTTATAATTTTTATTGATGGTAACAATATTAATGATAATGGTTCCTAACTCAAACACAAGGCTACTCATTGAGCAGTGAATATACATCAACCTCAGTACTTGACAAGCACTTGTTTTATAAGAAGTATATAAGGTGAAACACTACTTTTTGGGATTTGAACTGAGAATGTAAAAGGATGTAGCTCACCACTTTACTAATTTTCAAAGGTTTGTCTGGGAAAGCAAAAATCATTTCCCTTCCATCACCATCTTGTGAATCATATAACTATGTCGTAAATATGGACACTCACAACTTAAATTAGCAAACCAAGAAATTTTAATTTGTGGAAATTTTACTTTTAATGAGATGACAAAAAGAAAAGAGATTATCTTCACAAGGCTCACTTTTCTGAATTTCATGACCAAAATAAAACATTAACACAATAATTTTAACCCTGACACACCATCACACACATACTAAGAGTGAATCTTTAATTAATCATAATATTTTGGTTCAACGAGTAGTCACTTTGCTATTTGTTTTCCATGCAGGAAGTGACCCTGATTATTTTGCCATAGGTATTCTTTTAGTATAAATAGGAATTAAGTGAAGTGTGTCAATGATATGGGTTTGATCCTCAGTGCAATTCACTTCATTTTATAGAGGCATTTAGTGCACTTGAAATCACACAATCTCATTGTTTTCCCTAAATACAGGGGTTGGACAAAATAATGGAAGCATCTTAAAATTTCAAACAAATTTATTTTAATATGTGGTAGGACCACCTTTGGCAGTAGTTACAGCTTGAATTCTATGAGAAAGTTTGAAAGACTCGTTCAAAGTTTGAATTGTTTCCAAAGGAATTTTTGTCCATTCTTCAGCTAAAACAGTCCCCAGTTCTTGTAGTGATGGTGGAAGACATCGACTCCTTACTTGCTTTTCTAAAATGCACCATAAATGTTCAATAATATTGAGATCTGGGGACTGTGGTGGCGAGATAAGATGTTCAACTTCACTAGAATGT
Source organism: Octopus bimaculoides (assembly GCF_001194135.2). Classification (NCBI taxonomy): domain Eukaryota; kingdom Metazoa; phylum Mollusca; class Cephalopoda; order Octopoda; family Octopodidae; genus Octopus; species Octopus bimaculoides. Next base: position 88,658,101 of record NC_068990.1, on the reverse strand, counting down.
TCCTCGTGCCATTCAGTAACAACTTTAGCTGTGTGAATTGGTGCATTATCATCCTGAAAGATTGCATTTCCTTCCAAAAACAGTTCTGCAAGCATAGGATGAATTTGATCGGATAAAATGCTTAAACAGTCTTGACTATTAATTCTGCCATGAAAGGAAACCATTGGGCCAGAGGATTTCCAAGGCTCTCTCTTCTGAATTTCATGACCAAAATAAGACATTAACACAATAATTTTAACCCCAACACCCCATCACACATACACATACTGAGAGTGAATCTCCCACTAGATCATCACAGAACCTCCTCCATGTTTAACAGTTGAAAGAAGGCAGTCTGGGTCAAATGCTTCTTTTGGCTGTCTCCACACGTATACTCAGCCAGTGGTCGGAAATAAGGTAAAGGATGACTCATCCGAGAAAATAAAATTCTTCCACTGATCTAGGGACCAATTCTGTAGGTTTTTTTACTCCACTCTAAATGTGTTGCAACGTTTGTTTTTGAAAGTGGTGGTTTTCTGATTGCAGCCCTCCCATGAAATCTGGCTCTGTGCAGCTCCCAGTGAACAGTTTTTGTGGAAAGTGTGTTCTCGAGGTGATCATTAAGCTCTGCAGTAATTTTGGGAGCTGTACTTTTGTGATCCTTTCTACCAATTCATGTAAGAGTTCAACAGTCCCTATCTGAAAGTTTTGGTTTTCTTCCAGAGTTTTGTTTCAACAAGGAGGTTTTTCCTTCTTTGTCAAAGGCTGTCATTACTTTTGAGACAGTACTTCTTGATACACCAAACATTTTGGCTGTTTTCGTTACACTAGTGCCTGTCATATGAGCACCAACAATTTGACCTCTTTGAAAGTTCAAAAGATCTGTCCTTTTAATGAATTTTAATTACCTTTTTCTGATGATATCTGAAAAGAAACAGCAATTTTAGCTAAACATATTAAGCAACACTAATAATAAATCAAAAAACAAAAATAAACAAGCTTTTGATGGTTTTATAGATATTTCAAAATTATGATGCTATGATGCTAGGTGTTTCCATTATTTTGTCCCTTCCCCTGTATATATGACCATGTGTCTAAACAAGGAATACATAATTTAGTGCAACAAGATGGTACTTATATCTTTTAATAAGCTAGTCATGACAGAAACAGTTATGTAATGAAATTCTGTGGCCACTCTCCTTTCTACGTTTGTGTGATTCTTGTGGTCTATGTTCAACATGAGCAATTGCAAGTCAATGTGAATGCTTGATATTGTAATAAATATATAAACAGTGACTAAGTATTGTTCATCACCATCACCATGACCACCTGAAGTGTCTTGTGGTGGTATTGAACCAAACAACAGTTTACAGCAGAGGATAAGCTGTGTCAGATGTGTTAGCTTGTAATATTAAGTTCAACATTTAGTGTGGAACCCCTATGTGGATGCCAATATGTGGAAGTGGTGAGGAAAAACTGTCCACACTTCCAGCTCTTGGTTGGTAGAATTAATCTATCATCCAGCTTAATACTATTACCCAGCCCTTAGGTAGAATTAAAGATGTCCACTTTGTTGCAAGCGTCTGTGAGATCCCTGGTCTGAGAATAACTAGTTCTCCCCCACAGACATTGAGGAACTAGTCATGTATTCAGTCAGTCTTCCTATGACAAACACATTTAACTCAAAACTAAAACAAAATTACATAGACAGAGAGAACAAGAAAGAAGCTACTTATGTTACCGTTACAGGTTTCCACAATTGGATTCCATTTGTTGTCCTTTTCACATATTGACTTTAGTTGCTCTCCCTCTGGGCAAGTATAGGTCACTTCAGATTTATAGGCGGTGGTTTCATAGGACTTTTCTGCACCAGCAATGTCTTTTGGATTTCCACAGTCAATGTCTTCAAAAGCTGAAATTGAAAACAGAAACTGATATCAATAGTGAATGTATATTATGTGTGTGCCCTGTTAAGTAAGTAGGAAAGGTGTTGGTAGGAATTCCATATGATGTACTCTGTGTAACATATGGACATATGACAGGTGCAGTGGAATTACTGTAAGGTTAACAGAGAAAGTAGTCTTTGTATGTAGCAGATGTACAAGAATAATAAACGTTAAAGACACATGGGAATTGGATTTTCCAGGAAGCCCCCATGAAGTCTGTTACATGGGTGACCTAATTAGCAGTGGAGGAAGATATTTTGAATGTATAATTACCTTGATTACAAATGAGATAGAGAAAGTTCAGAGAGCTATTACCCTTGTTAGCAACAAAAAATCAATCTCTGAGTGAGAGGCAGATTTTTATGTCTTTGTGTACAAACAGCTATATTATATAGCTATGAGATGTGGACTGTGAATGGAGAGGATTTACAAAGACTAGAGATGAATGAAGCTAGCATGCTCCAAAGAATGTGCAATATCAGTGTGCATGCTCTAAGAAGTGCAAATGTGTTGACAGAGAAATTAGGCATAATAGGAGTAATGCAATGTACAAGAGAGAAGACTGGTGACTTGGCCACGTAATATGTCTAGATGAAGGCAGCTATATAAAGAAGATGCCAATTGCTTGAAGTGGAAGGAACTTATGAAAGAAAAAGACCCAGTAAGATATCAGGTCAAATAGTGAGCTGATCTCTAGATGCTGGACCACACAAAGGAGGTGACAAAGGATGGAGCTGTCCGAGTATACGAAGTGGACAACCTGCTCACCTCAGTAAAACTAAGTTCTGGAAGTGCCTCATATATGGTGCTCTCCACCGACATATTACAATGAACCAACCAGCCACCATACTAACCTACTTACCTATCTAGATACATAGCTACTTAACTACATATCTATCAACATACATACATAAAGATATATGTGTGTATATATATATATATATATAGAGGATTGCTGAATCCTAGTGAAGGACCCACAGCACTATACTGTACAGAGTTTTGGCTGATGGTGTATGGTACGGGTGAAAAAGTTAGAAATTAAGAGAAGACACACATAGAATCCTTTGGGTGTAAGTGTGAGGTTAAGAAGGTTAGTTCACAACTCTGTGGTCTGGGTGGAGTCTTGCTTATGTGGTTAAAAATTTGCTCCACAACTAAGGATGAAATTTGGTAGATGAAAGCTGTGTGGAAGCCTGTTGGAGGGAAAAACTGCCACATATCTCCTATTTGGTTGGTAGACTTAATCCATCATCCAATTTAATACCTGGCCCTTGGGTAGAATAAATGATTTCCCCTCTATTGCAAGTATTTGGGGAGGTCTTTGAACCGAGGATAGCTTCCTTTCTCCCTCCCTCTATCTATAATCACTGTGGAAATTGCCATATAGTCAGCCAGTCCTACTCTGACAAAGACATTTAGCATAAAAATAAAACAAAATTACATAGAGATGAAAAGAGAGAAGCTATTTGCATTACCTTCACAGGTAGAATCTAATGAAGTCCATTTGTTGTCCTTTTCACATTTTGATTTTAGTTTTTCTCCATGTGGACATGTGTAAGTCACTTCATCTTTGTAGTTGGTGGAACTGTAGGACTTTGATGTACCAGCAATGTCTCTTGGTGGTCCACAGTTTATTTTGTCATTAGCTGGAATTGAAAACAGAAATTGATATCAATGGTGTGTGCATTTTAGGAAGAGGGTGAGAATGAGGAAATAATGACAATGTTACAACGAAACATATTGCATGAATCAAATTGAAGAAATTTGCTTACACATATAAAAACGTGCTATTTCAGAATAGGTCACCCACATGTATTTTCTCTGTTTTGATAGGAATTAAAAAAAATTTTTTCTTCACCATGAACTTGAAAATGATGGGGGGGGGGGGAAGTTGTAAATCTAGCTCAGTTAATGGTTCTTCATAAAAATAACATTGATGCTGCTTGGGTTTGAAAGATTGATCTTTATGAAAACCTCCTTGAAGAATATGAAGATGCAAGCTGGAAAGCAGAGCATTTTCCAATCAAAGTTAGATGTAGGGGATTTCTTGGACACAGTGTGAGGCAACTGTTGTTACCATTAGGCCTAACTCATTGTAAAGCAAATACCACCAGGAGTGATATCAAAACTACAGTGGTAAAGAGAAGTGCATACCTTAATTTTTAATGATATGGCATCAGCAAGTAGCGATTCCAACTTTAAACAAAACATAAATGTAAAAAACAGGGATTTGTCTTCAGACGAATCTGATATTGATATTTACAAATCTTCATCAAACGAAGAAAATTTTGATAATGAAAGTGATAAAAATGGAAGCGATGAAAATGATATTGAAAACATTATGGCAATATGGTTGAAGATTACTACATCAACCATAATTCTTGATTTCGTAGACAAAACTAGTCCACAACATGGTCAAACTCCCAATGTTCAACTATTGGACTATTTATTTTCATTTTTACTGCAAAGTACTTTTGAAACTCTCACGGAGGAAACAAATAAATATGCTCAATGCATAATTTCTATTCGTGGAAGACCTAATCCACTATGGAAGCCAAATAATATTGCAGAAATGCGAGCTTTTTTTCTATAAACACTATGTTTGATATCAAGCAGATTCCTCAACTGTGGAACCACTGGAGTCCTGACATAAGGTATAAAAAAATAAATGCGCCCTTTTAAAGCCTAGCCAGGCTCATGGGCCCGGTTTCCCAGTTTCAATGGCATATGTGTTCCCCAGCTGGATGGGATGCCAGTCCATCGCAGCGTTACTCATTTTTGCCAGCTGAGTGGACTGGAGCAACATGAAATGAAGTGTTTTGCTTAAGAACACAACACGTCGCCCGGTCCAGGAATCGAAACCATAATCTTACGATCATGGTGCTGACACCCTAACCACTAAGCCAAGCGCCTCCACATGATATAAGGTATGGTGATCCATATATCTCCAGCATTATGTCTAAATATAGTTGATTCAAATATTGTTTATGTAAAAAGCCACTAAGCACCTCCGCCACCAAAGGACTATGACCATTTGAAATTTCAGGTTCACATCACATCTCAGTTACGTGAGGGATTTTCTTCCAGAAAGAACAGAACTGGGAGAAAAGCAAAATCATCTGAGGCGGATGTCAAGAGAAAAAATATTGACTTCCATAAAGTGGAAAAAATGGAAGGTAAAAAGTTTGCAGAATGTGTTCGCTGCAAAAAAGAAAAGCTGCAAAAGGATATTGAGACAATATGTGTGTGTGCATGTGCACATATATATAATATATGTGCATGTCTAGATACACACAAAAGCGACATATGCATGCAGACACACATAAAATTTAATGAATACACTCCACTGACCTGGGTTCATGATATGTATATCCCATCCATCTTTGTTGGGTTTAAGGTCATAAGTCAAGTGAGTCTCATTAGATGGATTACAGAATTCTTTTTTTTCATGGTACTCATAAGATTTACATCCTGGAATTTGAAGGCAAGCATCTTCACACTCCTTTAAAGTGATTCCTTTAATCTGATCAAATGTATCATGCTCTGGTATGGCAGTTTTTTTAAATGTAAAAACATCATCATCGGCTAGATAAAAAAGAAATGAAAGAAAACAAGAAAGACATTTTATATTCACACACACATATTAAATATTATATAGAATTTAGTGCACAATTTGTTTTAAATGGTCATCATCATCATCACCATCATCATCATTGAACGTTCATTATCCATGGGTTGCACATGCCTGCATTATAAACAAATAATTGATGCACAAAATGACAATTAAGTCAGAATTCATGTGAATGTAGAACATCTTCAGGCTCATTTGAAACCTTCTTTCAAAATTTAAGTTGCATGTAATCCATTGGTACCTTCCTATAATGGTGTGCTTTTGTAGAATTTTAACATAGTTCAAAAAATGGTGAACCAGCATGTGAAGTATCCTTTTGGTAATTTAATCCTAAAAAAAAGCACACCATCAGAAGAGGTCTAAAATATCTAAAATTCTGAGATCAATGTTGTGAGAACTCTTTAGTTCCAGTATACGGTTTCTCTGATTTTAGTAGCATGGCAATATGTACACATGTGGTAAAGCTTTCCAAAGACAAACCAGTTACTCTTGCCTCAGAGCTCATATTCACTTGCAAAGCAAATTAAGAAATAACTAGACAAGACCAGTTGCTCATCGACTTGTTCTTCACTCACAATTCCTCAGATATTAAAGTAATAAAGCAGGGGTTTGGTAAAAGCATTGGTGATAAGATGGGCTTCCAGCCATAACCATGTAAATATATCAGAAATACACAACTAAATTGATTAGCATTACATTTTTTCTTATTCTAAATATCAATTTATGGAGGAGAGCAACAAATGGTGAGATACTGTGAAAATGTCATGCTACCTTGCTATACATCTTCCAATTCTTTACATTTCAAGTTCAAAACTCTGCTAAGGAAAACTGCCTTTCATCCATCCAGTGAAGATACAATATAATACCAGTCAAGAACTGGGGCTGGTGGTTAGAACTAACACTGTTCCTTCAAAACTTGTGCCAAAATTTGAAACCACTACTACTACAATACTATTCATGTTTAAGAAAATGACAAGTGTTTCCTTTGTTGCACACAAAAAAAGAAACAAACATAAACATATTACAGAAAAGTGTTCAAGATAAACAAGTGCAGTGTGAAAATACCCTAACAGTATGTATGGTTCCTAAAATTACTTATTTCTGGAATGTGTTTATGTCTGTCCTTATACATAAATCTGTCAATATCTTTACAGAAATGGTTTTCTATAAACTGTGAAGCACAAATGGAATCACAAATTTCAAAAGAAGAGAGAAACACAAAAAATAATTACGTTTTATTTGTTGGTAGTAATCTCTGTCTTTGGCTGTTTTCAATTTCTTGATGGAAGCTGCAGTCTCCTTTGATAAATAACATTTTCCACTTTTCTTCATTATTTCAAATGATAAACAAGTTTTGTCAAACAAACATTTTTCTGCACAGTCTTCTGCTGTTACATTTTCCTTATTCCACAAAGTTTTCCCAGGTACATCCAGAATTGCACCTTTTACTTTTACAAAATTGACCTTAGTAACTAGAATTAAAGTAAAATTGAGAAAAATGTAAACAACAAAAAACAAATTCAATAATTTCTAATACAACAAAATGGACAAAAATCTGAGGTAGGAGCAGATTGATTAAATTGGCCCCTATACTTGACTGGTATTTTATTTTATGGGCTCTGGAAAAGGAAAAGTTGACACCAGCCAGATCCAAACTCAAAAGTCAATAGACCAGAAAAAATTCCACAACACATTTCGTCTGATCTTGTGATGATTCTCTCAATCCATCACCAACAAAAATATTTATAATTATTGTTGATGTTACCAATATTCATGATAATAAATTCTGCAGTGAATGTAGATTAAAATTAGTAAAACCCTGTATTTAATGCGTGTTTTATCAACCACAGAAGTATGAAAGGTAAAATGCAGGATGTAACTGAATATAACTAGTCATGGAAAAGATTATTGCCCATCTCTTTATTGATTTTGCAGTGTTTTGTCTTGGAAAACTAAAATAATCTCACATTCATCACCAAGTAAATAAATATTAAGAGGTTAATGTGGACACTCATAACCTCATGTAACAAGCTAAGGAATTTTATTTCTTCAAAAATTATTCTTTTAATAAGATGGGAAAAGAAAAGTGATTATCTTAAGGAATTTCTCTCTTCTGAATTTAATGACCAGAAAAAGAGATTAGCATAATGGTTTTACCAGCTGTGAAGGGTGTAATTTTAATTAGTCATCACAACTTTGATGCAGAAAGTGACCCGGAGTAATTTCTCCTACTACATATATGGATTGAATGGTGTGAGTC
>NC_068990.1:88629258-88649259 GCF_001194135.2 Octopus bimaculoides | reverse complement strand
GGGGTAACAAGTTTACTTAACAAGAATGTGGTATTGTCTGGACTCGTGGATGCATGGTTAAAAATCTGTTTCATGAGTAAAGCTTCTGAATGAAATTTGGTGGAAGGGAACTATGCAGAAACCTGCTGGAGAGAACACACTTCCTCATATACTGCTCTTGTTTGGCAAACTTAATCCATCAACCAAATTAATATTGTTACCTGGCATTTTGATATGTTTATTGAAGCCCACTGTGTTGCAAGCATTTAGGAAGGTCTTTGGTCTGAAGATAACTACCTTTGACCCTTCTACCAGTCACAAACAATGGAAATTTCATGGACACAATCAGACGTCCTCTGACATAAACTTTGAACACAAAACTAAAACAAAATTACAAAGACAGAGTCAAAAAGAGAGAACTTATTTACATTACCTTTACAAGACACTTCTGGAGCCCATTTCTTATTCTCTTTACATGTTGCCTTTAATTCTTCTCCATCTTGGCAAGTATAGATCACTTCAGATTTATAGGTAGTAGTACTGTAGAATTTAGTAGCACCAACAACATCTTTTGGTGCTCCACACTTAATTTTTGTGTGAACTGGAAGTGATGAGAGAAATTCATATCAATTTTGAGTTTATGACAGGAGGAAAAAGGAGAATGAGGAGATAGTAACAAATTTGGAGTAAAAGTTATTGACTAAAGAAAACTGAATCATTTGCATGCACATGCACACACTAATTTAATGTGTGAAAATGCTCTCCTACTAACAGGTTACACTTCAAGCTTGATATCCTCTCCACTAGATTTGATGTTCCCCCATTAACGATACCTTGGTGAAAGGATTGCCATGATGACTGTTACTAGTTATAAGAGAAATCTGAGAAAATAAGAGAACCTAAAAATAACGAGCTATTTAAAATTTATTCGTAAATCAGTTCAGATCTTTATTTCTTATTAGCAAATTTATTGGTCACTTTGGTATAAAATCAGCACCACACTCTACTTTCATCTTCAGAAGTTCCTTTAACCATGGAAATGAAGACCAATTTACTGAATCTCTCTTCACTTTGAGAACATATCATATAATTATCTTCTTGCTTTAATGAAGAAAGTGGTTTCTCAGAGGAGGCAGATGTGACAGGTATGATCAGAAAGAGACATAATTTTGTTACTTTGGCCAGAGCTTGATTTAGTTCAAACTCCTATATTATGCCTGTGACTTCTTGGATTCTTCACTGAGTTCTCGTCAGGCATGAGTTTCTCACCAAAATAAAAACAAAATGGTATCATTTCCACTTCCATCCTATTCACCGGATTTAGTACCTGCAGACTTTTATCTCTTCCCAAAGATTAAAATGTAGCTCAAAGGTTGCTGTTTTAATACCATTGTCAAGATCCAAAGTGAATCACAGGAGGTCCTTGACTCACTTACAGAAAATAACTTCCAGGTCAGATTCAAAAAGTGGCCGGTGTATTGCTGTGCAAGGTGACTATTTCAAAGATGATAAACTTTAGGAAAATAAGTTATTTATTATTAATCATAACCAGTCCAGGAATCTTTTTATAGCACTTTGTGTATGTGTGTGTGTATACATATAATCCATCATCATCATCATCCTTTAATGTCTGTTTTCCGTATACACACACATATATGTATATATAAATACACACAGATATGCACACAATAAATAATATGGAAAATTCTACTGACCTGGATTAATGATGATGATAATGATGATTATCATATATCATCATCCTCCTCCTCCTCCTTTAAACATCTGTTTTCTGAATATACACATGTATTTATTTATGAATACACAGACATGCACACAATAAATGAGGTGGAAACATTCTACTAACCTGGGTTAACTATGTATATGTCCCAGCTTCCATTGTTGGGTTTAAGTTCATCACTCAACTGAGTCACATTACTCAGATCACATATCTTATCATGCTCATTGTACTGATAAGAGTTACATCTTAGATATTGATTGCAAGCTTCACTACACTCCTTTAAGTTCACATCCTCAAGCTCTTCTACAGTAGCATTTCTTGGTACGCTAACTTTTTTCATCACAAGAGGCTTGTCATCAACTGGAAAGGAAGAAAAACACAAGAGATATATTTCCTAGTCATTTATCAACCAATCACAAACACACATCACATGCATCACACACATGTATTAAATATTGAAAAGCATGTGATGCATGATTGTATAGGCTGTGTGGTAAGAAGCTTACTTTCCAACCACATGATTCCGGGTTCAGTCCCTCTGCATGGCACCTTGGGCAAATGTCATCTACTTTAGCCTCAGGCTGACCAAAGCCTTGTGAGTGGATTTGGTAGACAGAAACTGAAAGGAGCCTTTTGTATATATATGTATATGTTTATGTGTGTGTCTTGGTGTCTGTGTTTGTCCCCCACCACTGATGTTGGTGTATTTATGTCCCTGTAACTTAGCGGTTCAGCTGAAGAGTCTGATAGAATAAGTAACAGTATGTATGTATATATAGTTCTATGTGCATATCTGTATATCTCTATATCAGTACCAATATGTATGACTAGATTTGTGCCTGGGAGTCTGCATGTGTATATGTGCATAAATATCTTGGAGGCAAGGACTGAGACCATTTGGCATTATGGTGGGCTTCAAGCATGGGGCCTCATAGAGGCAATAACCAACTCCATTTAGCATTATGCAGTGCTTGAGAAGAAGACCCTCAAGCCAAGTAAAACTGTAGTTGTGGAAGACACTGGTGTCACGAAATTGGCACCCATGCCAGTGGCATGTGAAAGCATCTATTACACTCTCAGAGTGGTTGGCGTTAGGAAGGACAAACAACCAGTTGTAAAAACCATGCCAAAACAGACTGGAGTCTGGTACAGCCTTCTTGCTTGCCAGCCCTGGTCAAATGAAGAAAAAGCTACTGTTAATGCTAATGCCACCACCACTACTACTACTCAGGTTGAAGAAAAACAAGAATTTCCTTTCTTACATATAAAAACAATTAAAAATATGCATCAAATTGTTCAAGGTAAATAAAAGTTGTGTGAGAATGTCTTAACAGTATTTATATTTTCTAATATTGCTTATTTCTAGAATGTGTGTATATCTGGCCTTATAGGTAAACCTGTCAATGTCTTTACAGAAATTGGGGTCTATATGGTTTGAAAGTACAAATGGAATCACAAATTTCAGAAATAATGGAAAAGAGAATTCCAATAATAAAATACAAAGAATAATTACACTTTAATCGTTGGTAGTAATCTTTGTCTTTGTCTGCCTTTAATTTCTTGGCGGTAGCTGCAGATTTCTTTGATAAGTAACATTTTCCATTTTCTTTATTTATTTCAAATGATAAACAACTTTTGCCAGACAAACATTTTTCTGCACATTCATCTGCTGTTACATCTTTCTTATCCAACAAGGTTTTCCCAGGTACATCCAGAGCTGAATCTTTTATTTTCACAAACTGGACCAGAGGATCTAAAGGTAAAGTAACATTTAGGTCAATGAAATACAACAGCAACAGCAGCAATTCCTAACATAAAAAATAAGCCAAATTTTTAGGTAAGAACTGGCCAATTAAATTAGCCTCTATGCTTGACCGATAGCTTATTTTATTGCCATAGGAAGGGCAAAGTTAGAATCAACAAGATTTGGACTCAAAAATAAAATTGCTAGAACAAATGCCACAACATATTTTGTCTGTCGGTTGAATGATTCTGTCAATCCAACACCCTTATTATCAAGAATAATTATAATCATTGTTGAAGTTACGAATATTAATGATAATGGTTCCTAACTTAAACACAAGGCCACACTTCCTGCAGGGAGGATATACAAAAATTAATCAACCCCTGTTCTTGAACATTTCTTATTTAATCAACCTCAGAAGAATGAGAAGTGAAGTACATTCCAGTGGGATTTGAGCCCAGAATGTAAAAGGATGTAACTAAATATGGCTACTCAAGGTATCACTCCACTGGTTTTGTAATATTTTGCCTTGAAGAACTAAAATGATTTGACTTTCATCTTCATCTAGTAAATAAATATGAATAGGTAGTAAATGATGGATGCTCACAACTTAATATAGTAAGCAAAGAAATTTGAATTCACCAAACTTCAATTTTTAGTGACAGGAAGAGAAAAGCAATTATGTTTATAAGACAGTCTCTTCCAAATTTTTTATCAGGCTATTTTAATGATGAATTAGAGTAAATTTATAGTTGATTATAATATCTTCATTCAAAAAGTAGCCATTTTCCTGTTTGTTCTTCATGCAGGAAATGACTCTCAGTATTTTTCTATAGTTGTTCATTTAGTATGAATTTGGATTCAGTGGTATGAGTCAATGATCAGTGTTTGATTCTCAGTCTAAATCAGTTCACGTTACGTAGACAGCTAGTGCCTTTGAGAAGAAGATGAATATCACACAGTCTCAATGCTTTCTCTAATTATTTTTAGCTATGTACCTAAACAAAAGAATACATAATTGACTACAACGAGATGGTATTTATACTTTTTAATGTGCTATCCATGGAAGAAACTACTTAGCCATGAAATTCTCAGGTCACCTTCCCTTCTACACATGTGAGATTAAAGTGGTTCATGCTCAGCATATTAACATTGGATCAAATAGTCTCCATCACCATCACCAAGATGGCCAGGTGGTGGTGTTGAATAATGCAACAAATTACACCAGAAGATAAGCTTTGTCAAATCTGTTAGCTTACAATAATGAATCCAAAATTTACTAGTCATTATGGAAGGCCTTATGTGGACATGTAACATGATAGAACTATAAACAATATCTCCCTAAGTCATTCTCAACCATCTTTAAAAAGTGTATTTTATATTACCTAACACAATTCTCAGGATTTCAGAAGATATAGAATGCAGGATCAAATCTGATCTGGGCAATGGGATTGGTGGATGTTCCACTCTTACAATCCAATGAGATTTAGTGGAGAGATAGAGTGCTGACATTCTTAGGGCTGTTCTGAGTATCAATGAACAACAAATTGATAAGTTGTGTTTCGGAGGGCATTTTGTCAGGGAATACTATGAACAACTTTCTGAAGTTCTTGGCTTGGTAGAGCTACGAAAGGGATCAATTAGTCCATGACAAAATCTACAGTCGTATAAGTACCATAAGATAGGCCTCTTCGAAATTCATGTTGTAAAACAAAACCATTTTGCATGCACTCATTCAATGTCCAGGTATTGCTGATTTATGGAGTAATATAAATCCATTGTTGTTGTATGGGGATGGATGTGGCTGTTAGTTAAGTCCAGCATGGAGATATCCCCATGACCTCCTTTAACCATCAGAGAAGGTAGTTTTCCTCTGTCTAGTAGCTATGGCAAGAGGCGATGGGGACCAGAGTGCATAAAATTTGGCCAGAGTACAATAATTGGAGAGAACACTTATCCTTGGTGTTCAGGATGATCTTCAAAGGCAGGCTTCTTCAACTGGTCCCCAATAGAAATCCTGCTAGATTTAAGGGGCTTGTATCACCATTCTCATCTTTATTTTCAAGCACATGGATATTAGTACATGGGTACTAATTAGAGAATTGAAAGACATGCTTTACAGTATGGTTCTTTTTGGACATCACTTCAAATGAAACCAAAGTTAACTTTGTTTCTCATCCTTGTGGGTGTCAATGTCATAAAGGACCAGTTAAATTGTAAGGTTGTCCATTAAAAATTGTTGGCTTTGTGTGCAAACCAAGAATCTTTATTATTATCATTATTAGAAGTATTGTTATAATCAAGAGTGGAGCATTGAAACGAGCAAAAGGAGTACAAGTTTGTTTCAGAGAATTTCAGAGTATTAGTGAAGAATGACTCAAGGCATTAAATTGTACTGAGTTTTGGATGATGATATAAAATATGGGTGAGAAAGATCACGTTAGAAATTAAGAGCAAAATGTATCAAGATGAGGTGAAGTATAGCTAATGAGCTAATAAGTTTACTTAACAACAGTGAAGTATTGGGTAGAGTTTTGTGTGTGTGGTTAAAAATCTGCTTCACAACAAATCCTAGCTTGGAAGCTAACTGGTGACAAGTTTCTAGCCTTCAATTTCTTTGTCAGGAAACTTAATCTATCACCATATTTAATAGCATTATCTGGCACTTGAATAATATTAATGGAATCCACTACATTGCAAGCCTCTGAAGAAATCTCTGGTCAGAGGATAACTTCCTCTCTCCCTCCCACCAGCTGCAAATGCTGTGGAAATAGTAATAGACAGAGGTATTTAATAGAAAAATTTAACAAAATTACTTAAACGGAGACAACAGAAGGGAAGCTATTTATGTTACCTTTACAAGAAGATGTTACTGGAGTCCATTTGTTGTGCTTTTGACATATTGACTTTAGTTGTATTCCATTTGAGCAAGTATAGAGTACTTCAGATTTATAGGCTGTGGTTTTGTAGGACTTTGATGTACCAACAATATCTTTGGGAGGCCCACAGTTAATATTTGCGAAAGCTGAAATTGAAGAGAGTAATTGACATCAGTTGTGAGTATATGTTATGAAGTGTGTGAAAATGAGGATACAAAGAGCGTGAGAATGAGGAGAATGAAAGGTTTTAGGGAATGAAATTGCAGTAATTTGCACATAGATATAAATACAAAGATACACATATGCATACACATGTGTGCATGCACATACACACACACTTGAAATATTTTGAATTTCAGACATTGAGGCATTCAGTGAAAGAAATTGAAGAAATTTACACTTGTATATGATATGTACATATACCTGTATATGTACATCTACCTTCAAATAAGTATATGTGCATGGACATACATACCTATTCAATGTGTGTATGCATACATACCTAACACACACACAACTCAAAGGCATAGTGACAGTGAAATGCAGGTAAATTCTCTTTTGATCATTCTGTGATAACACAACTTGGCTCACTAGATTGATGACTGGTAATCAAGAGATAATTAGAGTGAACTGTGTAATCCATGCGATTTCCTTTGTACTCCTGTTTGAGTAGTATGTATATATATATATATATATACTTATAACCATGCATACATATGTATATATATATATATATGTAGCAATATATATTGCACAAACACATACATATATGCAAGCATGTGCATAATAAAATCAAATAAAATGGAAACATTCTACTAACCTGGATTAATGACATAAGTATCCCAACCCTTTTTGTTGGGTTCAAGATCATGAGTCAAGTGAGTTGCATTACTTCGATCACAGAACTTAGCTTTTTCTTTATATTCATAAGAGTTACATCCTGGAGTTTGATGACAAGCATGGTCACATTCCTTTAAAGTCACGTTTTTCAGCTGTCCAAAAGTATCCTGCCCAGGTATGGAAGTGCTTTTAAATTTTAAAATATCGTCATCAACTTGAAAAGAAAGGAAAGAAAACAAGAAAAACATTTTATACTCCCAAACACATTAAATATTATTCAGCATTTGGTGCATAATTTGTTTTAAATGGACAATTTATTATAAACAAATAATTGATCTGCAAAATGACAACTTGGAATTCATGTGAGTTTTAGCACATCTTCAGACTCATTTGAAATCTTCCTTCAAAATTTAAGTTGTGTATCATCATCATCATCATTATCATCGTTTAACGTCCGCTTTCCATGCTAGCATGGGTTGGACGATTTGACTGAGGACTGGTGAACCAGATGGCTACACCAGGCTCCAATCTGATTTGGCAGAGTTTCTACAGCTGGATGCCCTTCCTAACGCCAACCACTCCGAGAGTGTAGTGGGTGCTTTTACATGCCACCGGCACGAAGGCCAGTCAGGCGGTACTGGCAACGGCCATGCTCAAAATGGTGTATTTTACGTGCCACCTGCACAGGAGCCAGTCCAGTTGCACTGGCAACGATCTCACTTGAATGTTTTTTCACGTGTCATCAGCACAAGTGCCAAGAACGTGAAGCTGCAGCACAAGTGCCAGGAAGGCGACGCTGGTAACAATCACGCTCGAAGGGTGGTGCCATGGATTAATTTAGTATTGTCTAAGTGCTGATCAACAAATGTTTAGCCAATGTGTCAAGTGTTGTTAAAACCATTTAATCTTGAAGAAAGCACACCAGCAGAAGAGGAATGTACATGTAACTTATGAGGTGAGCTTCCAAAATCATCTTATGATAAAATAGAATGCACATGAATTCTTAGAAGCGTGACTATGCAAAAAGATATTCTTGTGGACTGAGTGTGCCTTTGATAAAAAATTATCTATCTGAAAAATAATGAATGAGATGGCTTTCTAATATTGTCTTAAAAATTCTGATTTCATGTTATTTCTATATAATTATATACTGTTTTAACACAGAACATAATAGTAGTAGTATTGAAATAATAATCCTTTCCAATACAAACACAAGACCTGAAATTTTGGGGAGAGGCAAAGTTCATTGCATTGATCCCAGCACACAAGTGGTACACAACAAGTTGCTTACAGGAAACACATCCAGGCATAATAACTATGCCAAAATATAGGAGATACACAACTAAACAGATTAGTAAATAGATTGATTCTGATATTTTGCATATTAGAGGGGAGCAACAAATAATGAAATACTGTGCAAAAGCCATTTATTTTCCATGTTCAAACTCTTTACATTCCAAGTTCAAACTCTTTACAATCCAAGTTCAAACTCTGTTGGGAAATACTGCTTTTCATCCTTCTGGTGTAGTTACAATATAATACCAGTAAAAAAAATGAGGTCTGTGGTATGAAGTAATACTGTCATCACAAACTCTGAAACTGCTACTGCTGCTAATGCTACTACTACTACTACTAGCGTTCAGGATTAAAAGAAGATAAGAATTTCTTTTCTTACACAAGCACACAAAAAAGAAGCAACTGAAAACATACAGAAAAGTGTTACTTATGAACAAATGTTGTATGAGAATGCCCTAATAGTATTTACAATTCCTAAAATTGCTTATTTCAGGAATGTCTTTATATCTGTAGTTATAGATAAACTTGTCAATGTCTTTACCGAAACAGTTCTATAAATATATATATATTAAGAAATAATATCTATCCCCACTTAAAAGTGGGTGTTCTATTGGAACAGACTGTATTATGACATAGAAATGGAATCACAAATTTCAGCAAAACTAGAAAATAGAAACAGAAAGAATAATTACCATTTACTCGTTGGTAGTAATCTTTAGTTTTGGCTGCTTTTATTTTCTTGGAGGAAGCTGCAGTTTCCTGTGATAAATAGCATTTTCCACTTTCTCCCTTTATTTCAAATGATAAACAATTTTTGTCAGACAAACATCTTTCTGCACAAACATCTGCTGTTACACTTTCAGTACTCTCCAAAGTTTTTCCAGGTACATCCAGAATTGCACCTTTTACTTTCACAAAATAGATTTTAGAAACTGGAATTTAAGGAAGATTGAGACAAATGTAAACACCAAAACATCAATGATTTTTAATGTAGTAAAAAGACAAAACCTTGAGGCAGAAGTTAATAAAATTAACTCCTACACCTGACTGGTTTTTAAATTTTAATGGGCATGGAAAGGCAGAGTTTACATTAGCAGGATTTGAACTGAAAAGTTATATTATACATCCAGAACAAAAATACTCTCTCTCCCTCCAACCAGCCACAAATACCACGGAAATTGTCGTGGATACAGTCATTCATTCTCTGACAAAGATATTTAATAAAAAAACCTAGAAAGAGACAACAAAAGAGAACCTATTTACATTACCTTTACAATTGGATGCAACTGGAGTCCATTTATTGTCATCTTTACACTTTGACTTCAACTGTTGTCCTCCTGGACATGTGTAGGTCACTTCAGATTTATAGGTGGTGTCAGTGTAGGACTTCTTTGCACCACCAACATCCTTTGGAGGTCCACAGTTAACTTTTGTAACAACTGGAAGTGATAAGAGAAACTGATATCAACGGTGAATCTATGGCAGGAGGAGGAGGGGGAGAATGAGGAGATAAGGACAAATCTAGAATAAAAGATATTGACTATATAACAAACTGAAGACATCTGCACACACATACAGACATACGTATATCACATGAAAGGAAATGGTTAAGGAGCCTGGTGAAATATCTTGTAAGCTCTCTGTGAAGAAAAGGAAACCAGACAAACAAAATTGGGCTGTGATAGATTTAGAAAACCAGATAATCTATGCTTTAACAGAACGTCACCATTCCAATTTGTAAATCCTAAAGTTTAGTCACCAAGTAAAGCTGGTATGTAATTACAGAATATTATAGGAAAGGTACAAAAATGATGGATATATAAGAACTGGATGAGATATGATGGCTCGGCCATCTCTCCCCAGTTCTTATATTAATCATTAAATCCAGAAATACAACAACACGAGGGATAACGGTAACAACAGATCAATAGTTTATTCTAGGTTGGTGTAGAGCCGTTTCGTTCCTGGGTGAATAGGCATGCAGCTAGAATACCAAAGAAGCTTCGACCACATGCCGGGGTCGAGTTGGGACAATACGTGTTGTCACCACCGCTGCTAGAGAGAAAAGAGATACGTGTTGTCGCCACCGCTGCTAGAGAGAAAAGAGAGAGAATGCTATTGCTTTCTCTCCACCTGTTGCATTGCGCATGCGTGCTCGGGTACTTCCGCTGACGGCTAGTCCCTTGCACATACGCAATGGCACTTCCCAAGATGGCGGCCACATGCACCACTACAGATATTTACATATTTTATTCCAGTTAGCTTACCTGATAAGTTTGGAGTATCATAGTTCCCAAATACAATAATCACATTTATTAATAAATGTCATAATCAAACAATTGAAGACAGTAGAGAACAGACTCTGTTAATCTTCTTCAGAGCTAAACCATACTATCTTCCAGTAATGACCAAAGCAATGGTTATAGGAACTATGACACTTATTACAAGACAGTTTTGGTTAATACTTGATCAACTAGAGAGAAGTAGGTAGCTTATACTGAAATAAACATAAAAGTTCTTTGCATCTGACTAAAAGACCATTGAAATTCATTATCTCTTTCTATTTAATTCAGGGTTGTGGCAAAACACAGGACAGAGCAAATTCAAATTCCTCCTAAATGCTGAAGTATTATTAAAGGAAAAGTTGTTATTAGGTCATGATGTGAATATATTCTCAAACTGAAGACAGAGTGAACTATTTATAACAAAGAGAACAACCTACTGTTCTCCTGTAAGTCAGATTATTCCACTTCAGGATAAGGTTAATATTAGAATGATTGCAGAAAATATATAATAATGTAACAGATGGGTAATCACATTATAGCTTTTACAATAATGAGTAGAAAAATTAAGTTTATAGAAAAATTTTAAAAGAAAGTTAAGGGTAAGTCAGAAGGAATTTCTGGTTTTTAATATATTAAATAAAATACATATTAAAATAGCTGCTTGATATTACTAACTTACCAATAAGATACACTAAAGCATAGGAACAAGAAAGTGCAGTTGGAAGTTACAATATCAACGTATTCTAATCATTAAGCATTTAAAAGTAATTCGTATTTCAATTCTTTCTTTGTCAGATATGAAGAGCATTAGCGTTGTTCTCAGTGTAAGCCCCTTCCCCACCCTAGTTCTTTCTAGCCAGCTAAATACATACTTAAGACAAATAACCTAGTACCTACCACTACTACTTTCATAAAATTTCCTCCCTTGCAATCAGTATAGTTTAGCTCTGAAGAATACGAATGAGCTAAGTCTGTTCTCTACTCTCTTCAATTGTTTGATTATGGATTGATTAATAAAGGAGCAGAAATTTCAGGACCTGGAATCTAAGGCCCTTAAAGTTAATTTAGCAAAAACACCAAAGTCGTGATACGCAGGAAAACAGACAAATCACGAGTCGCTTCAGGGAGATGCCCCTGCTTGATATGTAAGAAGGTTGTTGGTAGAAACTCCATGTGTAGTACCTAGTGCAAGCTTTGGATACATAAGGGGTGTAGCAGTTTCACAGGAAGGTTAACAGAAAATATAGGCTTTGTAAGTGGCAAATGTGCAAGTACAATAAACACTAAAAATGCACTGACAATAAAATCCTTCAAATGCTCAGGGAGAATCATTAGTAGTAGTAAGTAGCTTTTGTTAACCAGGGGACCAAGTTAGCAGTGGAGGAGGAAGTTCTGAAAATATAGTTGCTAGAATAAGAACTGGCTGGCAAAGTTCAGAGAGCTATCTTCGTTGGTAACTAAGGGGCTTTCCCTCAGTGTGAAAAGCAGATTGTATGATGACTCTGTATGCACAGCTATGCTACATAGCAGTGAAACATGGGCTTTGACTACAGAGGACTTGTGAAGGCTTGAAAGAAATGAAGTTGCATGCTCTGCTGGATGGTAATGTCAGTGTGCATGCACAACAGTGTAAATGATTTGAGAGGAAAACTGGGTGTAAGAGGCATCAGATGTTATGCGCAAGACCTTGTGTGTATATAAATATATATACATATGTATATATATGCATATGTGTATAAATATAGACACATAAATTGATAGATACGTATACAGACTTATATATATAAATACACACAGGCATGCACACAAATGAAATAGAAACACTCTACTGACCTGGGTTAGTTAAGAATATATCCCAACTTCCATCGTTGGGTTTAAGTTCATCATTCAACTGAGTCACATTACTCAGATCACACAACTTAGATTCATCATTGTACTGATAAGCGTTACATTCTGTATATTGTTCACAAGCCTTTTTACACTCCTTTAAGGTCTTATCCTTAAGCCGACCTAAAATAGCCTTGCTTGGTATACCAACCTTTTGCAGCATAATAGGCCCTTCATCGTCTGAAAGAAAATAGAAAACAAGAATTTTTATTTTATATACATCCACCCATACAAACACACCCACACAGACACACATGCAAATGCACACACACACATATTTCTAGCATATATTAAATACTGTAAAGCATGTGGTGCATAATTTTGTAAATGGTCAATTTATTATAAACAAATAATTGATCTGCAAAATGACACTCTAATCAAAATGCATATGATTTGTAGAACATCTTCAGACTTATTTGAAACCTTGTCTCAATAGGTAAGCTGCAGATAATACATTTGTATTTCTCTCCTTTAATTGTGTACAGATCCAATTTTGTTTATTTCTGCTTTACTCTGTAGATCAACCAATTTATCAGTTGTAATTGGTGTTTTGCAGCACTCCTAATCATAATAAATTCCACAAACATAATAAAAATTTATATTTGTGGAAAAACGACCGAAATAAAAAAATAAAAATAGTAATTAATCTGTACGTATAGCCGAAATAGATGAAAGTTAGGAAGCATTTTCATTTGTGCCTTGCTAGTCATTGATTTGTGATTTTGTTTATACATTTATATTATATTACATTGTATTATATCAATATATATTATATATTCTATTAGCATGAAAATGGTGTGCTGAATCAGGCGGAATGAAAGTTGTTCTACAAATGACTGTCATAAAAAGGCAGAATTCTGTGGAGTGATTTTGACAGACACAATTTGATGTCTGCAATAAAGGTTGTATAAGAGTATCTTTCCTGTTGTAGCATAAAATGCTAGATGTAATGTCTAGACAAGAGTAACAAACATTAACACTATGTGCATTAAATAGCTTGTGACGCTTATGCATGCCTGAGAAATTGTGTCAAATGGAAGACAAAAATTCTCTTGTTATGTTCATAGTGACATTTAGTTTGAAGGAAGAACTGAATAAAGTTATCATCTTTCTAAATATTTTTCGAGTGTGTTGGTGGAAGATGCTCTTTTTATACTTCTCACAAAAGCCAATCCAAGCTAACAGCTAGCATTGGATTCTGTCATGGATATCTCTCAATTTGGGGATGAATTGGAGATTCTATTTTGTAATGTTTTATTATAACTTGGAAGAAGGAGCTCAAATTCCTATGAAGATGTCTGTTCTCCTCGTCAGGCTTTTTGTAAGAATATTACTTGTCTGACACCAGACTTCAGTTCTAAGGTAATGTCCACTTTGTTGAACATAGATTGGTAGTAATTCTTATGGTTATATCAAACTCTTTGAAGATCCCTGTCAATTTCATGCTAGACCTTTTCATGTCATAACTGTTCATATTATTGAAATTGATTGGATTTTGTCTCTGTATAAACCTGATCTGTGAATGTGCTTGAACTTCTTGAGAGTGCCAAGAATAAATACTGCAATGAAATCTGCAACTTCAGCTCAGTTAAAGTTCCACATAAATATTTAGAGAAGTGGATCCCCTTTCTTTTTGAGCCAGAAAGTTTTACCATAAGCAATGACATCCTGGCATCCATGAATATTTGAATACGGAGATCACTAAAGCTTGTGAATTTCCTCTGATGTCCAGGGTTTCAGCAAGGAAGGATTTCAACAGGAAAGGACAAAATTCTTGAGCTGCTCTGAATGATTTTATTTGCTGTGTTGTTCTTTAAGCAGAAAGGATTCATTTGTCTCTGCAGACAACTACTCTGATTCTAGATGTATGGGAAAATGTACTCTCTTTGAGTGGTAAAATGGTTGGTGACATGAAGGCTATCTTCCTATATTAACCATATGAAAATATAGGAAATGCACAACAACAGCTTGGTATTACTTTTTCTGTAATTCTGTATATTGGATTAAGTAGCACAGCAAGTAGAAATGAGACATTGTGTTGTAATAGTACTGTCAAAGCCATGTCAACATGGAGAGGTGAAGAAAATCTGCAGCTGCTACTACTACTACTTCTACTACCATTTGAGTTTAAGAAAAAGAACAAGAATTTCCTTTGTTACACATACACAGACACCCACACACACAAAATACAACTGAAAACATCCATAAAAATGTTCAAGGTGAACAAATGCTGTATGACAATGTCTTAGGAGTATTCATAGTTCTTAATATTGTTTTTGTTTTACAGGAACATGTCTATGTTTAGTGTTATATGTAGATGAACCTATCAATGTCTTTACAGAAATAGTTGTCCATAATTATTCCAAGAAATTCAAATGCAATCACAAATTTCAGAAGATGAGGAGAGGATAATTTCAATAATAAAATACTAAGAATAATTACGTTTTACTCGTTGGTAGTAATCTTTGCTTGAGACTGTTTTTATTTTCTCGGAGGAACTTGCAGCTTGCCTTAATAAGAAACATTGCCCATTTTCGTTACTTAATTCAAATGATAAACAATTTGGGACAGACAAACACTTTTCTGCACAGGCTTTTGCTGTTACATTTTCCTTATTCCAAAATATTTTGCCAGCTACATCAAGAGCTGCACCTTTTACTTTCACAAAATGGATCTGAGGATCTAGAATTAAAACAAAATTGAAACCAATAAACAATAACACCTACAACAAAATAAATGATATTCCATCATAGAAATTAAGACAAAACTGACGTAGGAATTGATGAATGAAATTTCCTTCTACATTTGATCAGTATCATATTTCATTGGCCCTGGAAGAGTAAAGTTAACATCAGCAGCATTTGAATTCTGAAGCTAAAAAACCAGAAAATTGCTACAGCAGAGTTTGTCTGATGCTCAAATGATTCTATCAATGTATCACTCTTAACAACAAGAATAGTAATAAGGAACAATATTAATGATAATGTTTCCCAACTCAAACACAAGTCTACACCTTGAGCAGTAGATATTGGGTCATCCCATAAATAATGTGGTTTTTTGTTACTTCTTTTATTTTCATAATTTAAGATCAACAAAGTTCTTTTTTAATCTAAAATATACTCTCCTTCATTTTCTACAATGCTCTTATATCTATCTGGTAGACTTACAAGGCCCCTCTTCCAGAATTCACTTGTCTTTGACAAAAAATACTCCTCCAATACTGCTCTAACCTTGTCTACAAAATTCATATTTTTTCCATCCAAATCATTTTGAAAACTGTGGAATATATGATAATGAAATCGGACAATGTCTGGTGAATATGGGTGGGTGGGGCATCAGTTCCCATTCAAAATGCTCCAGCCTTTGGAATGTCACCTTTCCTGTATGTGGCCAAGCATTATCCTAATAGAAGAAAGCATTTCATCTTGAAACAAAGGGTTGTTTTTCTTCTAGCACTGATTAAAGTTGCTCAAGCTGCTTGTAGTAGATGTCCTTTGTTATCATTTGGTTTGGATTTAAAAGCTCAAAGTGGACTATACCTTTCATATCCCACCAAACAGATAACAACACCTTATGTGGGCGAAGACCTTCTTTAGCTTGGGGTGCCGGTGTTTCTCCTTTCCTTACCCACTGTCTTCAGCCCCTGACATTTTTATAGAGAACACATTTCTTGTCAACAGACACTATTCAGCCCAAAAGACGTTCTTTCATGAGATGTGACAGCAAAGAAGAGCACACATTCACTCTCTGTTTGCGATTAGACTCGCAAAGTTTGTGAGGAACCCATTGACCCAATTTGCTGACTTTTCTGATGGCACGCAGGTGTCGATGAATGGTTGAATGACCAAATCCAAGCTTCTTTGCTAGTTCCTCAATGGTTATGATGGGATTTTGTTCCATCAGGGTTTGCAGGACATTCAAGATGTGCTGTAGTATAGCTATGGAAGTAATAAGTTTACTTGTCAAACATAAGGTATAAGGTAGAGTTATTTCTGCATGGTTAAAAATTCACTTCACAGCTAAGACTTGAAGAAGAAATTTGGTGGATGTGAACAATGTGGAAGAGAGTAAGAGAGAAAAAACTATCCATAGTTCCAGCTCTTGGTTGGTGGACTTAATCCATCATCCAGTTTAATACCATTACCTGGCCTTGAGTGAAATTGACTATGTCCACATTGTTGTAAGCATTTGTGAGATCTCTGGTCTGAGGATAACTAGTTCTCCCCCACCAACAACCACAACCACTGAGGAACTTGCAATGTATTCAGTCAGTCTTCCTATGACAAACACATTTAACACAAAACTAAAACAAAATTGCATAGACAATGAGAACAAGAAAGAAGCTGCTTATGTTACCATTACAGGTTTCCACAATTAGAGTCCATTTGTTGTCCTTTTCACATGTTGACTTTAGTTTTTCTCCCTCTGGGCAAGTATAGGTCACTTCAGATTTATAGGTAGTGGTGTCATAGGACATTGCTGCACCAGCAATGTCTTTTGGATTTCCACAGTCAATGTTTGCATAAACTGAAATTGAAAACAGAAACTGATATCAATGGTGAATGTATATTATGTGTGTGCCTTACTAAATAAGTAGGAAAAGTGTTGGTAGGAATTCCATATGATGTACTCAGTGTAACATAAGGACATATGAGAGGTGCAATGGAATTACTGTAAGGTTAACAGAGAAAGTAGTCTTTGTATGTAGCAAATGTACAAGAATAATAAACGTTAAGGACACATGGGAATTGGATTTTCCAGGAAGCCCCCATGAAGTTGTAGGCAGCGTCTGTTACATGGATGACCGAATTAGCAGTGGAGGAAGATATTTTGAATGTATAATTGCTTGATTAAAAATGAGATGGAGAAAGTCCAGAGAGCCTTTACCCTTGTTAGCAATAAAAGATCTCTCGCTTTGAGTGAAAGGCAGATTGTATGTGCTTGTGTATGAAAAGCTATAATATAAGGCAGTGAGATGTAGACGGGGAATGGAGAGGATCTGCAGGGACTAGAGATGAATGCGTGTGCCAAAGAATGTGCAATATCAGTGTGCATGCACTAGAATGTGTAATTGTGTTGACAGAAAAATTAGGCATAAAAGGAATACTGATGGTTTGGTCATGTGATATGTCTGGATGAAGATAGCTATATAAAGAAGTACCAATCACTTAAAGTGGAGGGAACTTATGAAAGAAGAAGAATTAGAAAGATGTCAGAGTTGATCTCTAGACGTTGAACCGCACAAAGGAGTGACAAAGAATGGGTGTGTCTGAGTATATGAAGTTCTTGAGACAACCTGTCCACCTCACTGAGTTCTGGAGCTGCTTTATGTGTGGTGCTCCCCACCTACAAATCACAACCAAACAAAAGCCAAGCAGTTTGCCAAACAACCTACCTATCTTCTTTCTTTTTTACTCACCTACTCACACACCTGCCTTCTTACCTTTCTAAATATGTACATACATACATACATATATATATATATATGTATATATATATATAATAGGTAGCGAAGTGGCCTAGCATGTATAAAAAGTCAATTGACAACATATTCTCAATATAAAATAGGGTACATTTTAGTGACCAATAGAATGAGTAACAGGGTTTAAAAAAACACAATTACTGGGGTCTATTCCATCAACTAAAATTCTTCAAGGAGGTGCCCCAGCATGGCTGTTGTCTCATGACTGAAACAAGTAAAAGATAAAGATTTATGTGTTTATTTATTTACTAGTATACCTTTACTTTCTATCTTCTTTATTACTACCTTGTTCAGTCTTTTCCCTTTTGTTTCTTTTTCTTCCTCTCCACCACTTTGTACCTCTTCCTTTGTACATTTCCTCTTCACAACATGTTTGCTTTCTTTCTATTCGCTTCATTAACCATTTAGCATTCAGATTATTCTGTCAAACGTGAAACTCATGTAATTTACACCATTTTAAATTAATCATGCATTATTTCATGGATTTCAGATTTCCATGATGCAAATGTTTATTTTTGAAATGACACTGTAAGGTAGCTGTGAAAGACCATTCTGACCAGTTTTAACTTCAAACAAGTTATTTTGGTCAGATATGGCTGGTTTAAACATAAAAGGGTTAAATACTTATAAGTGACCTTGCCTTGTGTCTGGCTTCAGACATTTGTTCTCTGTAATAAAATGCAATGAAGTGTTACCATGATGAGATGATATAATACAGATATATATATATATATATATATATATATATATATATATATGTGTGTGTATATATATCTTCATTATTATTATATCATGTCTAATTTTCAAGCTGTTGGCTTGGACTGGACACTTTCTAGTAAGTGACTCAGTTTGTATTTGGAGGTACTGTCCTTTAAATTATTATTAGATTTCAGGTTCACTTCTCACTCGTATGTTTTATTTGCCATGGTTTCTTGGTTGAATGCCATTGCCAACACCATCCACTGCCAGTTTGTATAATGAGTAATTCATCATAGTACCAGCACTACACAGGTCATCATATTGTTGATAAGACAAAAATAAATGGTTTTCTGAATATTATAATCTCACTATTCATTTACCAACCACTTTAAAGAGTATAATATGCGCATTATATCATAGAACTAGCCCTGATGATATTACATCCGTGAAGCCAAAGGAAAATAAGTTCAAGGTGGATAAGGCTGACAGGTCTTATCCACTTGTAAATGAAAGTGAGGGTGTCGAGAAATATATTGTCCTTGTGTGAATTCATTGAAATGGGGTGAAAGCAGCAAAATTTGCAGGACTTAAAATGGGATAAATCTGTGTAAACCTGTTGGTTAAAGAATGACATTTATTGAGGACATCCAATCAGTAGTGTAAACAGTGATTTCAGGTCATAGGTTTTTTTGATAGGTAAAATAGAAGTATTCCTGTATCAGCAAAATTGTATCATCATGGCAAAATTTGGAAGACATAATGGGATAAATCTGCATAAACCTGTAGGTTAAGGAATGATATTCTCTGATCTGAGGTATAGCTTCATTTCTCCCTCCCACCATCCACAATCACAGTGGAAATTGCCATAGACTTAGCCACTCCTATTCTGACAAAAGACATTTAGCACAAAGATAAATCAAAATTACACAGACAGAATCAACAAGAGAAAATCTATTTGCTTTACCTTCACAACCAGAATCTACTACAGTCCATTTTTTGTCTTTTTCACATTTTGATACTAGCTTTTCTTCTCGTGGACATGTGTAAATCACTTCAGATCTATATTTGGTGGTATTGTAGGACTTTGATGCACCAGCAATGTCTCTTGGTGGTCCACAGTTTATTTTGTTGTAAGCTGGAATTGAAAACAAAAATTGACATCAATGGTGTGT
>NC_068990.1:88626716-88629158 GCF_001194135.2 Octopus bimaculoides | reverse complement strand
TAGTTCAAAAGATGGTCAACCAGCATGTGAAGTATCCTTTTGGTAATTTAATTTTAAACAAAAGCACACCATCAGAAGAGGGGTGTACAAATGTATTATCTACAACCTAAAACAGTGAGGCAAGGTTCCATGTGTGTCTCATGATGTACTAGAATTTACATTAATTCTGAGAAGGATATCTCATGGTAATTGTCTCTCTTACACACCACAATTGATGGTTCTTAGGTCCAACTTTTCTCTCAAGGTACCAACACTCTGTTGAGTATGCACACTGACATTACACATCCATCGGAGCATACTGGCTTTATTCCTTGCGAGCTTATACATGTCCTCAGCAGTCACGGCCCATGTTTCACTGCCATATAGCATGGCTGTTTGTACACACGCGTCATATAGTCTGCCTTTTACTCAATAGATACCAATGTACATTGTAGTGATTCAGTCTCTGAAGAAGGGACCAAACCTGACAGTGGCACATAAATAAAAATGGTTTTCTATAAACTATGAAGTACAAATGGAATCACAAATTTCAAAAGAAAAGAGAAACACAAAAAATAATTACGTTTTATTTGTTGGTAGTAATCTCTGTCTTTGGTTGTTTCCAATCTCATGATGGAAGCTGCAGTCTCCTTTGATAAATAACATTTTCCACTTCTCTTCGTTATTTCAAATGATAAACAAGTTTTGTCAGACAAACATTTTTCTGCACAGTCTTCTGCTGTTACATTTTTCTTATTCCACAAAATTTTCCCAGGTACATTCAGAATTGCACCTTTTACTTTCACAAAATTGATCTTAGTAACTAGAATTAAAATAAGATTGAGAAAATATAAACAACAAAAACAAAATCAATAATTTCTAATACAGCAAAATGGACAAAAATCTGAGGTAGGAGCAGATTGATTAAACTAGCTGCTACACTTGTCTGGTATTTTATTTTATTGGCTCTGGAAAAGCAAAGTTGAACTCAAATGCCAAAGAGCCAGAACAAATACAATACATTTCGTCTGATGCTCTGAATCCATCACCAATGCAAATATTTATAATTATTGTTGATGTTACCAATATTCATAACACATTCTGCTATGAAAGTACATTAAAATGAGTAAAACTCTGTACTTAACTAACGCTTGTTTTATCAACCACAGAAGTATGAAAGGAAAAGTGCATTTAGATGGTGTTCGAACCCAGAATGTCAAAGGATGCAGCTAAATATGACTAGTCAGGGGAAAGACTATAGCCCATGTAACAAGCTAGAACATTTTATTTTGTCAAAATTACCCTTTTAGTGAGATGAAAAAAGAAAATTATCTTTAACGACCAGAACAAGTGGTTAGCATAATGATTTTACTAGCTGTTGAGGGTGTAATTTTAATTAGTCATCACAACTTGGTTCAATAAGTAGCCATTTTCCTATTTGTTTTTGATGCAGAAAGTGACCCTGAGTAATTTCTCCTACTACAAATATGGATTGAATGGTGTGAGTCAATGATCTGGGTCTGATTCTCAGTTTAAGTCAGTTTACTTTATGTAGAGAATTAGTGAGCTTCAGAAAGACATGAATTTCACATGAACTCATGGCATTTCTAATTATGTTTGGTCATATTCTTAAATAATGAATACATAATTGATTACACTGTGGTGATATTTATATTTTCTTATAAGCTAGTTATGAAAGAAACAGCTATGTCATGAATTCTATGATAACCTGCAGTCCTCGTCCAGCAAGAGCAACTGTGTATTAATGTACTTGTTTATTAATGTAATAAATATATCAAAATTAGACCAAATATTGTCCATCACCAACACTGTAAGCATCTGAAGGGCCAGGTGATTGTATTGAGTCAGACATAATATAATAATACCAAAGGATCAACTGTGTCTAATCTGTTAGCTTACAATATTAAGTTCAACTTTTACTGTGGGCCAGCCACTGTGGAAGCCTGCTATGCAGATGCCCAACATGTCAGATATATTAACAAAATCTCTCTCAATCACATGCCACAATTTTAAAAATGGGAAGATCAGATTACCTAATGTAATCCTAAGTATACCAGATCAAACTTGATTTGGGCAATGTAATTAATGGGCATTACGTGCTTGT
Organism: Octopus bimaculoides; assembly: GCF_001194135.2. Taxonomy (NCBI): domain Eukaryota; kingdom Metazoa; phylum Mollusca; class Cephalopoda; order Octopoda; family Octopodidae; genus Octopus; species Octopus bimaculoides. The sequence goes on along the minus strand of NC_068990.1, from coordinate 88,627,054 downwards.
AATCTATAGAAGATTAGTTGAGGGGAAAGATCACTAATATTCTCAGGAATATTCAGACTTTTGAAGTAAATTTGACATCTTTCTATAGAAAAGTATTGCCTCTTTTTCCATCAGAAACTACTATTATTATTTGTCTCATTATGATTTAGGATGGTGAAATGGATGACCATTAGAGTATCAGAAGTTTTGGATGATTGCTGAATTCTAGTAAAGAAAAAATCAGTGAATTGTACTGTACAGAGTATCAGAGGATGAAAAAAAGTATGGGGAAGAAAGCTGAGGTAGAGCTGTGGGGGTAACAAGTTTACTTAACAAGAATGTGGTATTGTCTGGACTCG
>NC_068990.1:88624589-88625312 GCF_001194135.2 Octopus bimaculoides | reverse complement strand
CACATCCTCAAGCTCTTCTACAGTAGCATTTCTTGGTACGCTAACTTTTTTCATCACAAGAGGCTTGTCATCAACTGGAAAGGAAGAAAAACACAAGAGATATATTTCCTAGTCATTTATTGACCAATCACAAACACACATCACATGCATCACACACATGTATTAAATATTGAAAAGCATGTGATGCATGATTGCATAGGCTGTGTGGTAAGAAGCTTACTTTCCAACCACATGATTCCGGGTTCAGTCCCTCTGCATGGCACCTTGGGCAAATGTCATCTACTTTAGCCTCAGGCTGACCAAAGCCTTGTGAGTGGATTTGGTAGACAGAAACTGAAAGAAGCCTGTTGTGTATATATGTATATGTTTATGTGTGTGTCTTCCCTTTTAGCTTTCTGATAAGATGCTTCGCTGCCCCCACTTTTTCATTCTTGCCAGGTGCACCTCTTCTCTTTTATGGCCCTATCAATATCACTGTTCCATCACCATATCACCCTTGGTCTGTCACCCTCAGTAGATAGTCCCGTGAATATATATATGTGCAAGGTCATGAGTGTGTTTGTGTGTATATGTATATGTAACCACACTCGTGCACATGCATATGTTTATGTGTGTGTGTGTAAATATATAGTTGTTTATATGGGTTTGGGTGTGTTATTGTAGGTGTGGACAAATGTGTGTATGCACATATATCTGCATATGTATGTATATGTGTGAATATGT
>NC_068990.1:88623073-88623629 GCF_001194135.2 Octopus bimaculoides | reverse complement strand
ACTTTAATCGTTGGTAGTAATCTTTGTCTTTGTCTGCCTTTAATTTCTTGGCGGTAGCTGCAGATTTCTTTGATAAGTAACATTTTCCATTTTCTTTATTTATTTCAAATGATAAACAACTTTTGCCAGACAAACATTTTTCTGCACATTCATCTGCTGTTACATCTTTCTTATCCAACAAGGTTTTCCCAGGTACATCCAGAGCTGAATCTTTTATTTTCACAAACTGGACCAGAGGATCTAAAGGTAAAGTAACATTTAGGTCAATGAAATACAACAGCAACAGCAGCAATTCCTAACATAAAAAGTAAGCCAAATTTTTAGGTAAGAACTGGCCAATTAAATTAGCCTCTATGCTTGACTGATAGCTTATTTTATTGGCATAGGAAGGGCAAAGTTAGAATCAACAAGATTTGGACTCAAAACTAAAATTGCTAAAACAAATGCCACAACATATTTTGTCTGTCGGTTGAATGATTCTGTCAATACATTACCCTTATTATCAAGATTAATCATAATTATTGTTGAAGTCTCCAATATTAATGATAATGGTTCC
>NC_068990.1:88622323-88622973 GCF_001194135.2 Octopus bimaculoides | reverse complement strand
GTCAAAAAGAGAGAACCTATTTACATTACCTTTACAAGACACTTCTGGAGTCCATTTCTTGTTTTCTTTACATGTTGCCTTTAATTCTTCTCCATCTTGGCAAGTATAGATCACTTCAGATTTGTAGGTAGTAGTATTGTAGGATTTAGTAGCACCAACAACATCTTTTGGTGGTCCACAGTCAAGTTTTGTGACAACTGGAAGTGATGAGAGAAATTCATATCAATTTTGAGTTTATGACAGGAGGAAAAAGGAGAATGAGGAGATAGTAACAAATTTGCAGTAAAAGTTATTGACTAAAGAAAACTCAATCATTTGTATGCACACACACACACACACACACACACACACACACACACACACACACACACACACACACACAGATGCATATGCAAACATGCACACACTCACATCAGTGATGAAGATTACTTCAAAACTACAACATGCAGTCCATGATGCAGGCCAATTCATGGCTGTAGTCAAATGATCGAAACAAGTAGAAGAGTTGTATATATGAGTGTGTGTGTATGTGTGTGTGTGTGTGTGTGTATCACAAATACACACAGATATGTACAAAATAAATAATGTGGAAATACTCTACTGACCTGGGTTAATGATGATGATGATGATGATATATATGTATATATATA
>NC_068990.1:88620804-88621763 GCF_001194135.2 Octopus bimaculoides | reverse complement strand
TGTATATATGTATATGTTTATGTGTGTGTCTTCCCTTTTAGCTTTCTGATAAGATGCTTCGCTGCCCCCACTTTTTCATTCTTGCCAGGTGCACCTCTTCTCTTTTATGGCCCTATCAATATCACTGTTCCATCACCATATCACCCTTGGTCTGTCACCCTCAGTAGATAGTCCCGTGAATATATATATGTGCAAGGTCATGAGTGTGTTTGTGTGTATATGTATATGTAACCACACTCGTGCACATGCATATGTTTATGTGTGTGTGTGTAAATATATAGTTGTTTATATGGGTTTGGGTGTGTTATTGTAGGTGTGGACAAATGTGTGTATGCACATATATCTGCATATGTATGTATATGTGTGAATATGTATATTACATGTATTTCTCTCTTCCCTTAACTTTGCCTATTTCAATCTATATGTGTATATATATATTTAAATAACTTAGGAAGAAGAATTTCTAAATAAATCAGATACAACCCTTCAGCATTACAAGAACTAGAGCAGAGACATTGTGTTGTAACAGTACTAAGTGATGCTAACATGGAGAAATGAAGAAAAAGTTACTGTTATTGCTAATGCCACCACCACCACCACTACTACTAATACTACTACTACTGAGGTTGAAGAAAAACAACAAGAATTTCCTTTCTTACATATAAAAACAATTAAAAATATGCATCAAATTGTTCAAGGTAAATAAAAGTTGTGTGAGAATGTCTTAACAGTATTTATATTTTCTAATATTGCTTATTTCTAGAATGTGTGTATATCTGGCCTCATAGGTAAACCTGTCAATGTCTTTATAGAAATTGGGGTCTATATGGTTTGAAAGTACAAATGGAATCACAAATTTCAGAAATAATGGAAAAGAGAATTCCAATAATAAAATACAAAGAATAATTACACTTTAATCGTTGGTAGTAATCTTTGTCTTTGTCTGCCTTTAATTTCTT
>NC_068990.1:88611037-88620378 GCF_001194135.2 Octopus bimaculoides | reverse complement strand
AAAATTGCTAAAACAAATGCCACAACATATTTTGTCTGTCGGTTGAATGATTCTGTCAATACATTACCCTTATTATCAAGATTAATCATAATTATTGTTGAAGTCTCCAATATTAATGATAATGGTTCCTAACTTAAACACAAGGCCACAGATCCTGCAGTGAGGATATACAAAAAATTATGTTACCTTTACAAGAAGATGCTACTGGAGTCCATTTGCTGTCCTTTTGACATATTGACTTTAGTTGTATTCCATTTGAGCAAGTATAGAGTACTTCAGATTTATAGGCTGTGGTTTTGTAGGACTTTGATGTACCAACAATATCTTTGGGAGGCCCACAGTTAATATTTGCATGAGCTGAAATTGAAAAGAGAAATTGACATCAGTTGTATGTTATGAAGAGGGTGAAAATGAGGAGATAAAGAGGGTGAGAATGAGGAGATAAAGAAGAAAAAAATGAAAGGTATTTAGTGAATCAAATTGAATTTGCACATAGATATAAATACAAATATGCACATATACATATGTGCACACACACACACGCACTTGAAATATCTACAATTTCAGTTACTAAGTCATCGTATCTAAGAAATTGAAGTAATTTACACTCATATGTTATATGTGCATATACCTGTATATGTACATCTACATACAAATACGTGTATGTGCATAGACATACATAGCTACTTAATGCATGTATACATACATACCTAACACACACACACACGACTCAAAGGCATAGTGACAGTGAAGTGCAGGCAAATTCTCTTTTGATCATTCTGTGATAACACAACTTGGCTCACTAGATTGATGAGTGGTAATCAAGAGATAATTAGAGTGAACTGTGTAACCCAGACGATTTCCCTTGTACTCCTGTTTGAGTAGTAAATCCAAAGTTTGCTTCTGAAGACTTCAGAGTATTGTATGAAACACAAAATAGAATGAAGAATGTTTAAAATCCATGTTATGCTTATGTGCAAACTGGACAGGTTGAATCAACCTGAGTCGGTTCTTATTCAAAGTTTCTGCCTTTCAAACGCTCATGGTAGCTCCATGTAGAAAGCGCTCTTTGAACATTGGGTGATATGCTGTGCTTGAGAAGACCTATCAGGTTAAGTGAAATTGTAGTCATGACTGATGACAGAGCCATATGACTGGTGCCCATGCTGGTGGCATGCAGAAAGCACCTTTTGAACACTGAGCCTCGTAGAGGCAGTGAAAAGTGACCAAGACCTTTGGCAATATACTGTGCCTGGGAAGATCTGTCAAGCTAAGTGAGATCATAGACATGGCTGATGCTGGTTTAAATAACTGGCACCCATGCCAGTGGCATGTAAAAATTGCCCACTACACTCTTGGAGTGGTTGGTATCCAGCCATAGAAACCATACCAAATCAAACTGGAACCTGATGCAGCTCCCCAGCTGACCAGTTCTCAGTCAGACCATCCAACCCATGTTAGCATGGGAAACAGGTATTAAATGATGATGATGATGAAGAGGAGGAGAAGGTGGCATGATCATGTGGTAAGAAGTTTGGGTTCAGTTTAACTGCATGGCACCTTAGGTAAGTGTCTTCTACTACAGCCATGAGCCAATCAATGCATGTGAGTGAATTTTAGTCGATGGGAGCTGAAAGAAGTCCTTCGTATGTGTATGGGCATCCAACCATAGAAAATTCAACTCAACAAATTCTGTCTGACATATGCTAGCATGGAAAAGTGGACATTAAGTGCTGTATCCTCAATGGAAATATTAAAACAATTTGCATCTTAACTCCCCTTTTTCCACTATTAGTTGATGTGTGTACATATATAAATACATATAGAGATATATAAAACTATATATACAGGGGTTGGACAAAATAATGAAACACCTTAAAATTTCAAACAAATTTATTTTAATATGAGGTAGGACCACCTTTGGCAGTAATTACAGCTTGAATTCTATGAGGTATGGAATCATACAAAGTTAGAATTGTTTCCAAAGGAATTTTTGTCCATTCTTAAAATAGTCTCCAGTTCTTGTAGTGATGATGGTGGAGGATATCGACTCCTTACTTGTTTTTCTAAAATGCACCCTAAATGTTCAATAATATTCAGATCTGGGACTGTGGTGGCCAGATGTTCAACTTTACTAGAATGTTCCTTCTCGATAGTACTTCTTGATACACCAAACATTTCGGCTGTTTTCATTACGCTAGTGCCTGCCATATGAGCACCAACAATTTGACCTCTTTGAAAGTCTGATAGATCAGTCATTTTAATGAATTTCTATTACATTTTTTTGCTGATATCTGAAAACAAACAGCAATTTTAGCAAAACATATTAAGCAACACTAATAATAAATAAAAAAACATAAAAATAAACAAGCTTTTGACGGTTTTATAGATATTTCAAAATTACGATGGTATGATGCTAGGTGTTTCTATTATTTTGTCCATTATTTTGTTGACTTTCAATGTAAGATGAATACATATGTATATATATATATATACGTATCAATATATATTGCGCAAACACATGTATGATTATGTAAATATACACAAACACATACATATATGCAAGCATGTGCATAATAAAATCAAATAAAATGGAAACATTCTACTAACCTGGATTAATGACATAAGTATCCCAACCCTTTTTGTTGGGTTCAAGATCATGAGTCAAGTGAGTCGCATTACTTCGATCACAGAGCTTTCGCTTTTCCTTATACTCATAAGAGTTACATCCTGGAGTTTGATGACAAGCATGGTCACATTCCTTTAAGGTCACATTTTTCAGCTGTTTAAATATATCTTCTCCTGGTATTGAAGTTCTTTTAAATTTTAAAATATCATCATCAGCTAGAAAAGAAAAGAAAGAAAACAAGAAATACATTTTATACTCCCAATCACATTAAATATTATACAGCATTTGGTGCATAATTTGTTTTAAATGGACAATTTATTATAAACAAATAATTGATCTGCAAAATGACAACTTGGAATTCATGTGAGTTTTAGCACATCTTAAGACTCATTTGAAGTCTTCCTTCAAAATTTAAATTGTGTATCATTTGTATATACTTTTTCTAATGGATTAATTTAGTATTGTCTAAGTGCTGATCAACAAATGTTTAGCCAATGTGTCAAGTGTTGTTAAAACCATTTAATCTTAAAGAAAAGCACACCAGCAGAAGAGGAATTTACATGTAACTTATGAGGTGAGCTTCCAAAATCATCTTATGATAAAATAGAATGCACATGAATTCTGAGAAGCGTGACTATGCAAAAAGATATTCTTGTGGACTGAGTGTGCCTTTGATAAAAAATTGTATAAAAATAATGAATGAGATGGCTTTGGAATATTTTCTTTAAAATTCTGATTACGTGGTATTTCTATATAGTTATATAATATTTTAACACAGAACATAATAGTAGTAGTATCTATATCATAATGGAGAAAGCCTCCTCATTGATATGACTGTCCCAATCGACATAAATGTATCTATCAAGACCTACCAAAAACTGAGCAAGTACAAAGATCTTGAAATAGAAATTGGCAAAATGTGGAACCTCAAGACTAAAACAATACCTGCTGTCATAGGTGCCCTATGAATGATATTAAAAGGGGCTGATTGCTACCCAGCTCAGATACCAAGAAACCCCAAAATGGCAGAAATTCAAAAGATAGTACTCATGGGAACTGTCCATATCCTACATAAAATACTGTCTATGTAACCTCAAATTTTAAAACAAACTCATAATTTCCTTTTGTTTTCTTAAACATTCTCTAGAACAATACTCTGTGCAGAACCTAAAAATATGGCATTCTAGTTATAACACCAACTTGAACTTCTAACCTGTTGTGTCTTAAAGTGTCTGGGCAAGACATAAAGTCAGCTTGTACAAATACAAAGCAAAACCCAAACATATATTAATAATCCTTTCTATTTTAGGCATAAGGCCTGAAATTTTGGGGAAAGAGAATAGTCGATTATATTGACCCTAGAGTTTCACTGGTACTTATTTTATCGATCCTGAAAGGATGAAAGGCGAAGTTGACTGTGGCAGAATTTGAACTTAGAAGGTAAAGACAGACAAAATGCCGCAAACCATTTTGCCCAGTGTGCCAGTGATTCTGCCAGCTCACTGCCTTAATCATAATAATAATGAGGATTTCATTTACTTGCCACAAATCCTTTCTACAATATGCACAAAACCTGAAATTTTGAGGAGAGGGCCAGTCAAGTGCATCAGCCCCAATGCTCAACCTCAAAAGGACAAAAGGCAAAGCTGACCTTGGCAGAATTTGGAATCTGGACATATTTATTTTATTTGTTAATTTTGCCAAATTGCTATGTTACTGGGATGTAAACAAAGAGACAAATACACAAACACATATATTATTCTTATATAAGAATGTTGTTGACAGTAACTTTGAAGTTTTGGCCTTCTAAAGCATTGTTAGACTGCTTAGCTGGCCAAAACTTCAAAGTCACTGTCAACAACATTATTGCATACGAATGATAATTTTGTACTATACAAATGTATAGAGTAACCCTTCAGATTAATGTAAAATTGTTATTATTATAACTGAACATAAAAAAAAACACACTATTAATATATATATACTTATATTGTAATTTAGCCATATAACCACAAGGATTCCACTGTGTTTTCATACTTTGGAAAGCTCAATTGTGTTTATCAAAAGTTGTTTGGCACAAGCCCACACCCCCTTCTTCCCAGCTGGTTGTTCACTAGTCACCTAAGAAATTGGACTTACAATGATTGGTTCTGACACCTTATGTACAAATTGTACATAACATTTAGGCAAGCAAAGTGCCAAGAGTTTTCTGCCAACTTGGTGGTTTCATTTTTGGCTAAAGGATCCACTCATGCAACAGTGAATCAATTTGGCTTTACATAGTTTTTTTAAATACACACATTAATACATACGTAAACATATGAAAGTATGCATGTATATATGCACATTTACATGTATGTAGGCTGAGAAGTAGGTATGTTTGATTTGAAATTTTTTGTTGAAGAACAAGGTTTTAACTTATTGGAATGTCTCAAAAGCAATATATACATGTATACACAAAAAAATATACAAAGCTATAAATATATGCATACGCAATCATACAATATATAGATCTATACACACATATTCAATATATAGATCTATACACACACATATACAATATATAGATCTATACACACACATATTCATTGTATACGTACACATTGTGTATGTGTTTTTCATCTTCTATGGATTAGAAAGACAAAGACTGCAATTAAATGTTCTGGTAGAAAAAGATTAGGATTTGGTGAGTAAGCTTCAGATTATGCTGGGTAGAATCCAAATGAAACAGTACACTGAGGTGGACTTTTCCCTGTACATGAACTTAAAAGAGTATATAAGCTGAGTGAAACTTTCCATGAAGTTACTGGCTGTAAGCCTCATGAAATTCACAGGGAAACCGTCAGTTGGAGTGAAGCTTGCTCTATATACCATGGTTTTATGTAGAATTCTCTCAGCAGAGAGGTGGATGGATTTAAACAGTTACAAGTAGGTGTCTCAAATAAAAGCTGGATATGTGTATGCACATCCTGTTGTAACATACAATGCTGGAAGAGTAACAAACTCTAACACTATGCACATTCAAAAGCTTGTGATACTTGTGTGTGTGTCTGAGAAATAATATTATTTGATCCTGTTAGTCTGCATATCAGAAGGGAGCAACAAATAATGAAATACTGTGCAAAAGCCATTTACTTTTCATGTTCAAACTCTTTACAATCCAAGTTCAAACTCTATTGGGAAATACTGCTTTTCATCCTTCTGGTGTAGTTACAATATAATACCAGTAAAGAACTGAGGCTGGTGATATAAACTAACACCGTCATAACAAACTTTGAAATTCCTGCTGCTGCTGCTACTACTACTATTAATACTACTACTACTAGCATTCAGCATTAAAAGAAAATAACAAGAATTTCTTTTCTTACACACGCACACAAAAAAGAAGCAACTGAAGACATACAGAAAAGTGTTACTTATGAACAAATGTTGTATGAGAATGCTTTAACAGTATTTACAGTTCCTAAAATTGCTTATTTCAGGAATGTGTTTATGCCTGTGGTTATGAATAAACTTGCCAATGTCTTTACAGAAACAGTTCTCTCTCTCTCTATATATATATTAAGAAATAATATCTAACCCCACTTAAAAGAGGATGTTCTATTGGAACAGACTATATTATGACATAGAAATGGAATCACAAATTTCAGTAAAACTAGAAAATAGAACGATTGCAGCATGGGAGGTGTTATAAGTCATTTAGAAACACACAAAAGCCGTTAGATTCACTTCAACATTTAAATTTAATTTTCCAAAATAGATACAGCACAGAATTTTGTCAGTGAACAGGTCGCGGTCTCACAGTGACAAAAATATTTTGGCAAATTAAATTTAAATTTAACGGCTTTTGTGTGGCTTTAAATGGCTTATAAACACCTTCCATGCTGCAATTGTTTTTGTTTCAGCACATGATCTAAGATCAGGTCACTTGCTGTGCAAGTACATCTCCTTATAGGAAATAGAAACAGAAAGAATAATTACCATTTACTCGTTGGTAGTAATCTTTGGTTTTGGCTGCTTTTATTTTCTTGGAGGAAGCTGCAGTTTCCTTTGATAAATAACATTTTCCACTTTTTCTCTTCATTTCAAATGATAAACAATTTTTGTAAGATAAACATCTTTCTGCACAAACATCTGCTGTTACACTTTTATTACTCTCCAAAATTTTTCCAGGTACATCCAGAATTGCACCTTTTACTTTCACAAAATGGATCTTAGAAACTGGAATTAAAGGAAGATTGAGACAAATGTAAACACCAAAAACAACAATGATGTAGAAAAAAGACAAAAATTTGAGGTAGAAGTTAATCAATTAAATTGATTCCTACATTAGACTGGTTTCTTAAAAATTTTAATGGGCCTGAAAAGGCAGAGTTGATATTAGCAGGATTTGAACTCAAAAGTTATGTTTCATTCTTGCCAGGGGTGGGTCAACAACACAAAATAGCAACCAAGTATTGGAGGTAATGCTACTAACATCTTTCTATTGAAAAGTGTTGCCTCTTTTTCCATCTAAAAGCACTATTATTATTTGTCTCATAATGATTTAGGATGGTGGAATGGAAGACCATTAGAGCATCAGAAGTTTTTCTAGTAAAGAAAAATCAGTGCATTGTAGTGTACTGAGTTTTGGAGGATGAAACAAAGTGTGGGAAATAAAGCTGAAGTTAGAAATTAAGAGAAAAACTTCCAAGATTAGCTGAGGTAGAGCTGTAGATTTTACTTAACAAGAATGTGGTATTGTGAGGACTTATGGCTCCATAATTAAAAATCTGCTTCGTGATGAAGTATTTTGAATGGAATATGTTAGATACAAAATATGCTGAAGCCTGCTGGAGACAACACACTTCCTCACTTGCTGCTCTCGTTTGGCAGATTTAATCCATTATCCAAGATAATACCATTGTCTGAACCTTGGATAGCTTTAATTATGCTCTCTGTATTGCATAGATTTAGGAAGTTATCTTCTCTGAGGATAGGTTTCTCTCTCTCTTTAATCAGCCACAAATACCATGGAAATTGTCGTGGATACAGTCATTCTTTCTCTGACAAAGATATTTAATAAAAAAACCTAGAAAGAGACAGCAAAAGAGAACCTATTTACATTACCTTTACAATTGGATGCAACTGGAGTCCATTTATTGTCATCTTTACACTTTGACTTCAACTGTTGTCCTCCTGGACATGTGTAGGTCACTTCAGATTTATAGGTGGTGTCAGTGTAGGACTTCTTTGCACCAACAACATCCTTTGGAGGTCCACAGTTAACTTTTGTAACAACTGGAAGTGATAAGAGAAACTGATATCAACGGTGAATCTATGGCAGGAGGAGGAGGGGGAGAATGAGGAGATAAGGACAAATCTAGAATAAAAGATATTGACTGTATAACAAACTGAAGACATCTGCACACACATACAGACATACATATATCACATGAAAGGAAATGGTTAAGGAGCCTGGTGAAATATCTTGTAAGCTCTCTGTGAAGAAAAGGAAACCAGACAAACAAAATTGAGCCATGATAGATTTAGAAATCCAGATAATCCATGCTTTAACAGAACGTCACCAGTCCAATTTGTAAATCCTAAAGTTAGTCTCCAAGTAAACTGGTATGTAGTTACAGAGTACTATAGGAAAGGTATAAAAATGATGGATATTTACATATTTTATTCCAGTTAGCTTACCTGATAAGTTTGGAGTATCATAGTTCCCAAATACAATAATCACATTTATTAATAAATGTCATAATCAAACAATTGAAGTAAAGAACGAACTCCATTAATCTTCTCTAGAGCTATACATATACTCATACTTTGAGTTCTATTTTTCCTGCTTCGACCAACATACCTGTATATATATGCTTATGTATATAAATAAATAGACACATAAATAGATAGATGTGTACACACACACACACACACACACACACACACGCACACTTATATATGTAAATACACAAAGGCATGCACACAACAAATGAAATAGAAGCACTCTACTGACCTGGGTTTGTTAAGTATATATCCCATTCTCCATCGTTGGGTTTAAGTTCATCAGTTAACTGAGTCACATTACTCAGATCACACAACTTAGATTCAGCATTGTACTGATAAGAGTTACATCCTGTATATTGTTCACAAGCCTTATTACACTCCTTTAAGGTCTTATCCTTAAGCTGTCCTAAAGTAGCCTTCTTTGGTATGCCAACCTTCTTCATCATAACAGGCCCTTCATCAACTGAAACAAAATAGAAAACGAGAAATTTATTTTATACACCTCCACTCATACAAACACACACACATACACACACACACACAAAATACAACTGAAAACATCCATAGAAATGTTCAAGGTGAACAAATGCTGTATGACAATGTTTTAAGAGTATTTATAGTTCTTAATATTGTTTTTGTTTTACAGGAACATGTCTATGTTTAGTGTTATATGTAGATGAACCTATCAATGTCTTTACAGAAATAGTTGTCCATAATTATTCCAAGAAATTCAAATGCAATCACAAATTTCAGAAGATGAGGAGAGGATAATTTCAATAATAAAATACTAAGAATAATTACATTTTACTCGTTGGTAGTAATCTTTGCTTTTGACTTTCTTTATTTTCTCGGAGGAACTTGCAGCTTGCTTTGATAAGAAACATTTTCCATTTTCATTATTTATTTCAAATGATAAACAATTTGGGACAGACAAACACTT
>NC_068990.1:88609775-88611027 GCF_001194135.2 Octopus bimaculoides | reverse complement strand
TGAGGAGAGGATAATTTCAATAATAAAATACTAAGAATAATTACATTTTACTCGTTGGTAGTAATCTTTGCTTTTGACTTTCTTTATTTTCTCGGAGGAACTTGCAGCTTGCTTTGATAAGAAACATTTTCCATTTTCATTATTTATTTCAAATGATAAACAATTTGGGACAGACAAACACTTTTCTGCACAGGCTTTTGCTGTTACATTTTCCTTATTCCAAAATATTTTGCCAGCTACAGTAAGAGCTGCACCTTTTACTTTCACAAAATGGATCTGAGGATCTAGAATTAAAACAAAATTGAAACCAATAAACAATAACACTTACAACAAAATAAATGATATTCCATCATAGAAATTAAGCCAAAACTTTGAGGTAGGAATTGATCAACACCCATAACTTCCACATTTCATCATACTCTAACCTCCCTCCACTATAAAACCCGACATATCACCTCCCTAATTTCTCATCTACTAACAAATATATGACATTGCTACTCTAATTTGTCACCTCCTCCTTCCTCGGTCACTTCCATCTCTTCATATCGATACTTACCAGCATTCAAATCTTCATTTTCTTTCTTCACTCAAGACAACCAATTCTAGCCCAATCTCTTCCAACATCCTTATGAAATTACCCATCCTTTTCTTCCTTCTCCATCTACAATCTACATTCTCCCTTATATTCATCGTCTTTTACCTTGAGAGCAAGATCTAGTACTCTTCCACCACCAACTTTATCTATCTTCCAGTTACTCTTACCCATCATCACATAATATAGAGTAGCTGTGTATCTCCTCTATAGTAAGACACCTATGCTTGTTGCTCTATCATACCTTTGTCTTCAATACATGGTACAAATATACCTCCCACTCTCTCAAATACACTCCCACTCAGCTGAGGGGTCTTTTTGTTTCCCTTTCTTTATTTTGTCTTGCAAGTTACTGGTGACCTCACTAGTACCAAGGAAAGGGATCCAGTACATACTGTAAAGTGGTTAGTGTTAGGAAAGGAATCCAGTGATGGAAACTATGTCAAAGATGACACTGGGTTTAATGCAGCTCGACAGTTCATTGGACACTATCAAACTGTCCAACCCATGCCAGCATAGAAAACTAAATGATGATGATGATGATGTGTACTAATTAGAGTATTACAAGAAATGCTTTACAATAAGTAATCAGGCTCATTTGGCCATCAGTTCAGATTAAACCAAGGTCAAATTTACCTTTCAATTTTGTGGGGATGAATA
>NC_068990.1:88600511-88608925 GCF_001194135.2 Octopus bimaculoides | reverse complement strand
AAGAAGCTGCTTATGTTACCATTACAGGTTTCCACAATTGGAGACCATTTGTTGTCCTTTTCACATATTGACTTTAGTTTTTCTCCCTCTGGGCAAGTATAGGTCACTTCAGATTTATAGGTGGTGGTTTCATAGGACTTTTCTGCACCAGCAATGTCTTTTGGATTTCCACAGTCAATGTCTTCAAAAGCTGAAATTGAAAACAGAAACTGATATCAATGGTGAATGTATATTATGTGTGTGCCCTGTTAAGTAAGTAGGAAAAGTGTTGGTAGGAATTCCATATGATGTACTCAGTGTAACATAAGGACATATGAGAGGTGCAGTGGAATTACTGTAAGGTTAACAGAGAAAGTAGTCTTTGTATGTGGCAGATGTGCAGGAACAGTAAAAATTAAGGACACACAGGAATTGGATTTTCCAGGAATCCCCCTGGAGGTTGTAGACAGTGTCTGTTACATGGGTGACCTAATCAGCAGCAGAGGAGGATATTCTGAATGCATAGTTGCTTGATTAAAAAGCAGATACAGAAAGTCTAGAGAGCTATTATCTTTGCTAGACATGAAAACCTCCTGTGTTCATAACGTCTACATACGTACACACTCACACAAATATGTATATGTACATGCCCATACACGCACAAACGTATATGTGCATTTACACATTCATACACATATCCATACACACACACAGAGGAGGTTTTAATGTCAGTGTATTGTAAGAATATGGTTGCATGTATTTTTTATCATTTAGATTTTTCCCTACCTATTAAAGTAACTTCCCTTGTATTCAATGATGTTTTTTATAGCGTTTATTGTCATAATAGCCAATAAAAATGCAACGTAGCTCTTAGCTCCAGCATTTGAAACTGTGAGCCCTATTATGACAACTTACTGATTGTCCTAAACTATACCCCCCCATTTTCCATGTTTATTGCTCCTGAACATCTGCCACATACACTTATAGAGTTTCTACCTATGCCTTTTATGGAATTCTTACTCAATATCATGATCCACATGCTTGGCTATTCTAGAAACATCTTTAAGAGACTTGATCGATTTATACTTTCTATCTAAATCAGGGGTTCTCAACCATTTTTTATCTATAACCCCTTTGATTATCATTTTATTCTAGTGGCGCTCCATAGCCATTCAATGATTAATAACTAGTTTTATAGAAAACTTTTAAAATTCCAATTTTGTTTTACACACATTATTAACTTGTGTAGGTTGAACTATGTAAAATGTTAGAGAAACAAACAGAGCTATTTCATGTAATATGTACCAATACAAATATTGGAAGCAAAATTTTTTCAAGAACTCTTACAATACTATCATGAGTCCCAAATTTATTATTTGTTGCATGGACCCCAATAATTTCATATGCAGAATGATAACTAATTTTCTGATTTTATGCCACCCCATCGATGGTCACTCATCAATTCACCAGGACCATTTCTTGAGCTTTCTGAATCTTCTTGTCAGTGGAAGAGGTTGATAGGTATCCTGTGCCCACTTCATGCTACATGCATGTTTGGCCATTTTTAAACATCTAAATCCACTGACACCCACTTCAGTATGGTAGAGCATTGTCCCCATATTGTACTGAAAGTATGCAATGAATTTCAGCCCCTCCCACCATCCATAATTGCCATAGACTTAGCCACTCCTATTCTGACAAAAAGACATTTAGCACAAAGATAAATCAAAATTACACAGACAGAATCAACAAGAGAAAATCTATTTGCTTTACCTTCACAACCAGAATCTACCACAGTCCATTTTTTGTCCTTTTCACATTTCGACACTAGTTTTTCTTCCCGTGGACATGTGTAGGTCACTTCAGATCTATATTTGGTGGAATTGTAGGACTTTGATGCACCAGCAATGTCTCTTGGTGGTCCACAGTCTATTTTGTTGTAAGCTGGAATTGAAAACAAAAAACAAAAATTGACATCAATGGTGTGTGCATGTTAGGAGGAGGGTGAGAATGAGGAAATTAAGAAACTGTTACAATAAAACATATTGTGAGTATCAAACTGAAGAAATTTGCTCACACACATGTGTTGTGGAAGAATTCCTACCAACCCCCAAGTGACTAAAGGTGGAGTCACTCATTGTTATAAATTGAAAAATGGCAAGCAATTGGCAGTTTGTGTTGGTAACACTTCACTATGAGCCTTTGATATAGAGCATTGAAGCTCATGTAATAGTAATAGGAGTGCATCATGTATATACATTCTTCCCCACTACTTTATTATATTATATATCCAATACAAGTATATAAAAGTGGCAACGAGTTTTCAAAGCATCAATATTCAATGTGGAATTTGGTTTGATCTAAGTGTTGTCATACCTGAAGATGAAGTGTATTATATCATTATTTCATCATGTGATTACACTTATTGTTTGGATTTTTCTGCTTCACAAATATGCATTGTACTTGAGTGTATATCTTCATTTTTCACTATTCCCAAAGTTTATTCATCACATACTGGGCAATCTACATAGCTATTCAATTTGGAGCATTTGTCATCTTAACAAAACTACTCCATCAATTTTGATATACAATGAAGTGAATGTGATATATTGAATAATGAATTTTATTGATCTATTATTTTTGCCCTTGAGTGTTCTAACAAGCTGTTGACTATGAGCTACAGTATTCCCTTCAACTGAGGTATATATGTCTGTGTGTGTGTGTGTGTGTGTGTGTGTGTGTGTGTGTGTGTGTGTGTGTGTGTGTGTGTATTATAAACATATATATAATACATATGGGTATATGTAGACACATGCATGCATGCAGACACACATAAAATAAAATGAATTACACTCCACTGACCTGGGTTCATGATATGTATATCCCATCCATCTTTGTTGGGTTTAAGGTCATAAGTCAGGTGAGTCTCATTAGATGGATTACAGAATTTTTTTTGTTCATGATACTCATAAGATTTACATCCTGGAATTTGAAGACAAGCACGATCACACTCCTTTAAACTGATTCCTTTAATCCGATCAGGTGAATCATGCCCTGGTATGGCAGTTCTTTTAAATGTAAAAACATCATCATCGGCTAGATAAAGAAGAAATGAAAGAAAACAAGAAAGACATTTTATATTCACACATGCATATTAAATATTATATAGAATTCATCTTTCAGTTTGTTTTAAATGGTCATCATTATCCATGCAGGTATGGGTTGCACATACCTGCATTATAAACAAATAATTGATCCACAAAATGACAATTTAGTCAGAATTCATGTGAATGTAGAACATCTTCAGGCTCATTTGAAACCTTCTTTCAATAAGTTGCATGTAATCCATTTGTGCCTTCCTATCTAATGGTGTGCTTTTTTGTAGAATCTGAACATAGTTCAAAAGATGGTCAACCAGCATGTGAAGTATCCTTTTGGTAATTTATTCTTTAAAAACAGCACACCATCAGAAGAGGGGTGTGCAAATGTATTATCTACAACCTAAAACAGTGAGACAAGGTTCCATGTGTGTCTCATGATGTACTAGAATTTACATTAATTCTGAGAAGGATATCTCAGGCAGAAAAATAATTTTGTGGACGGACTGTATTTTCATATTAAATAATCCTTTTAGAAAATAATGAAAAAGATGGTTTTCAAATATTTAAAAAGATATTGATGAAGTTGATGTAATAGTTTACCACTTCTGCCCGAACTTTCAGGCTTAGCTTTCTCTCATGTCTGGGAGATACTGGTTACATTGCTCATCACCATCTCATTTCTCATTTCTCTGGACCAAAGTAAGCCCCAAGCAATTTAACCAGCCTGACCATCTAGTAATAAGGCAGAAGTTTGGTAAAACAGTTGGTGATAAGGGCATCCAACCATAAAAAGGATGCAAACATATCAGAAATACACAACTAAATAGATTAGCATTACATTTTTTGTTATTTTATACATCATATTATGGAGGAGAATAACAAATGATGAGGAAAATGCCATGCTACCTTGCTACATATCTCAAACATTTCAAATTCAAACTTTGCCAGGGATAACTGCCTTTCATCCTTCCATACAACATAATAGCAGTGAAGAATTGTGGATGGTGGTTTAAACTAAAACTTCCCTCAAATCTGCTAGCCTTGTGCTAAAATTTGAAACCACACCACCACCTACAACTACTGTTCATGTTTAAAGAAAATGACAAGTGTTTCCTTTCTTATACACAAAAAAGAACCAATTGAAAATATAATACATAAAAGTGTTCAGTCTAAACAAATGTAGTGTGAGAATGCCCTAACAGTAATTATAGTTCCTAAAATTTCTTATTTCAGGAATGTGTTTATGTCTGTCCCAATAGATAAATCTGTCAATATCTTTTCAGAAATGGTTTTCTATAAACTACGAAGCACAAATGGAATCACAAATTTCAGAAAATGAGGAAAAGAGAAACACAAAAAATAATTACGTTTTACTTGTTGGTAGTAATCTCTGTCTTTGGCTGTTTTCATTTTCTTGATAGAAGCTGCAGTCTCCTTTGATAAATAACATTTTTGACTTTTCTTCGTTATTTCAAATGATAAACAAGTATTGTCAGAAATACATTTTTCTGCACAGGCTTCTGCTGATACATTTTTCTTATTCCACAAAGTTTTTCCAGGTACATCCAGAATTGCACCTTTTACTTTTACAAAATTGATCTTAGTAGCTAGAATTAAAGTAAGATTGAAACAAATGGAAACAACAACATCAACATCAATAATTTCTAATGTAGAAAAATGGACAAAAATTTGAGGTAGGAGCTAATTGATTAAATTGGCCCCTATACTTGATTGGTATTTTATTTTATTGGCTCTGATAAAGCAAAGTTGATATCAGCCAGATCTGAACTCAAATGTCAAAGAGCCAGAACAAATACAACACATTTCATCTGATGTTTTGATGATTCTTTCAATCCATCACCAAAACAAATATTTATAATCATTGTTGATGTTACCAATATTCATGATAACACATTCTGCAGTGAGGGTACACTAAAATGAGCAAAACTCTCTACTTGACTAGAGAAGTATGAAAGGTATAGTACATCTAGATGGGATTTGAACTCAGAATGTGAAATGTTTTAACTAGTATGACTAGTGATGGAAAAAACTGTCACCCATGCCTACATTGATTTTGCAATGTTTTGTCTTGGAAAACTAAAATAATCTCACATTCATCATCAAGTAAATAAGTATTCTTTTCTACTTTAGGCACAAGGCCCGAAAGTTTTGGGGAGGGGGCCAGTCGATTAGATCAACCCCAGTATGCAACTGGTTAGCTGAGGTAGAGCTGTGAAAGTAATAAGTTTACTTAACAAAAATGTGGTATTGTCTGGACTTATGGATGCATGGTCAAAAATCTGTTTCATGAGTAAAGCTTCTGAATGAAATTTGGTGGAAGGGAACTATGCAGAAACCTGCTGGAGAGAACACACTACCTCATATACTGCTCTTGTTTGGCAAACTTAATCCATCAACCAAATTAATACCGTTATTTGGTTTTTCAATATCTTTAATGAAGCCAACTGTGTTGCAAGCATTTAGGATGGTCTCTGGTCTGAGGATAACTATTTCTGACCCTCCAAGCAGTGACAAACAATGAAAATTTTCATGGACATTATCAGATTTCCTCTGACATAGAAATTGAACACAAGGCTAAAACAAAATTACCGAGACAGCCAAAAAGAGAGAACCTATTTACATTACCTTTACAAGACACTTCTGGAGCCCATTTCTTGTTTTCTTTACATGTTGCCTTTAATTCTTCTCCATCTTGACAAGTATAGATCACTTCAGATTTATAGGTAGTAGTACTATAGGATTTAGATGCACCAGCAACATCTTTTGGTGCTCCACAGTTAATTTTTGTGACAACTGGAAGTGATGAGAGAAATTCATATCAATTTTGAGTTTATGACAGGAGGAAAAAGGAGAATGAGGAGATAGTAACAAATTTGCAGTAAAAGTTATTGACTAAAGAAAACTGAATCATTTGCATGCACACGCACACATACCAGTGATGAAGGGTGACTTGGAAACCAGAGCATGCAGTTCATAATGCAGGCCAATTCTCAAGGTGAAAAGAGGGTCAGGAGTATATTACTGTCCTCCTCACCAAAGGCTGAATGTTGTATAAACTAATCTTAATGTGTGAAAATGCACTTCTACTAACAGGGTACACTTCAAGCTTGATATCCTCTCCACTAGATTTGATGTTTCCCTATTAACAATACCCTGGTAAAGGGATTGCCATGATGACTATTATTGTTTAAAAGAGAAATCTGAGAAAACAAGAGAACCTAAAAATAATGAGCTATTTAAAATTTATTGGTAAATGAGTTTACTTCTTCATTTCTTATTGACAAATTCATCGATCACTTTGGTTTAAAATGTATCAGCACCACGCTCTTCCTTCATCTTCAGAAGTTCTTTTATTCATGGAAATGAAGACCAAATTACTGAATTTCTCTTCACTTTCAGAACATGTCATATAATTATCTTCTTGCTTTAATGAAGAAAGTGGTTTCTCACAGGAAGCAGATGTGGCAGAAAGAGACAAAATAAATTTGTTACATTGGCCAGAACTTGATTTAGTTCAAGCTCTCATATTATGCTTGTGATTTCTTGGATGTTTGACACTTGCTTTGCAAAATGTGAAGCGTAACCTAATTTTAGCTTGCATTTCAATCCAACTAAATCCAATAAGTTTTTATAGACATCCAAAATTCTTGTTATAAGCATGAAAAAGCTTTAGATTTAACAGTTGATAAATCTGAACTCAAAATTTTAAAGCAATGGTGTTTTAAATCTTTTCCTAATGAGGGCAGTAACTTCATACAAAATTCAAATCTTGCTTGAAAGGAAGAAGATTTCAAGATGTTGAGGAAATCCATGTGAATGTGACGTGGCAACTGCTGATTAACAGAGGAAAGGAGTTCCAGGAATGCTTCCATCAATGGAAATAGCGCTGGATTAAGTGTGTGGCTTCCAAAGGGGGAGTACTTTAAAGGAGATTAAATTCAAAATTGGTATGTATTATAGTTTTGTTTTTATAGCACCAGTCCGGATACTTATTGATCAGACATCATATATATCATCATCATCATCTTTTAATGTCTGTTTTCCGCATACGCACACATATATATGTATATATACATACACACAGATATGCACACAATAAATAATATGGGAACACACTACTGACCTGGATCATCATCATCATCATCTTTTAACATCTGCCTTGCATATACACATACATATATGTATATATAAATGCACACAGACATGTGCACAACAAACAAGGTGGAAACATTCTACTAACCTGGGTTAACTATGTATATGTCCCAGCTTCCATTGTTGGGTTTAAGTTCATCACTCAACTGAGTCACATTACTCAGATCACATATCTTATCATGCTCATTGTACTGATAAGAGTTACATCTTAGATATTGATTGCAAGCTTCACTACACTCCTTTAAGTTCACATCCTCAAGCTCTTCTACAGTAGCATTTCTTGGTACGCTAACTTTTTTCATCACAAGAGGCTTGTCATCAACTGGAAAGGAAGAAAAACACAAGAGATATATTTCATAGTCATTTATTGACCAATCACAAACACACATCACATGCATCACACACATGTATTAAATATTGAAAAGCATGTGGTACATGATTTTTTTAGGCTGTGTGGTAAGAAACTTACTTCTCAACCACATGATTCTGGGTTCAATCCCACTGCATGGCACCTTGGGCAAGTGTCATCTACTATAGCCTCAGGAAGACCAGAGCCTTGTGAGTTGATTTGGTAGACAGAAACTGAAAGGAGCCTTTTGTATATATATGTATATGTTTATGTGTTTGTTTTGGTGTCTGTGTTTGTCTCCCCAATGTTGGTTTGTTTATGTCTCTGCAGATGAAGAGACCAATAGAATAAGTACCAGGCTTACAAAGAATAAGTGCAGGGGTCAATTTCTTTGGCTAGAAGGCAGTGCTCCAGCATGGCCACAGTCATATGACTGAAACATATTAAACAATAAAAGAAAATAATTTTATAATGCCACCATATTTGCTGGACATTGCCCCGTCTGATTATCATTTATTCTGCAGCCTTCAAAATCATTTTGATGGGAAAAATAAGAATTCTGTAGACAAGGTCAGAACAGTATTGGAGGAGTATTTTTCGACGTGAATAGGTGAATTTTGGAAGAGAAGCATTGCAAGTCTATCAGATAAAGAGCATCATAAAATGGAAGAGTATTGTAAAAAATGAAAGAGAGTATATTTTAGATTAAAAAATAACTTTATCTTAATTTTGAAAAATAAAAGAATTATAAAAAAACCATATTATTTATGGGATGACCCAACATATATATATGTGTGTGTGCATATTTACAC
>NC_068990.1:88598143-88600501 GCF_001194135.2 Octopus bimaculoides | reverse complement strand
TGTGTATATATATATATATATATATATATATATATATATATATATATTCATCTGGGTATATTTATATGTGGATGTATATCATTCAACTACGGTAGTAGTTGATCATCCAACTATGGTAGTAGTTGAAAAATATTCTTAAGGCCACAATTTACACACATGCAGCATCTTCCAGAGTTTGTCGCTAATTTAGTTCTTAACTAAATTGAAAACTGTTAACATTTTCGAAGAGGACTGGTCCCTAGCTACATTTTGGCATTAAAAAATTGAGATATGGTCCAATAGAAAAAAGTTTACACCAAAATTTGTAGTAACATTATAGGAGAGTAAGTAATGCCACCAATCACATTTAGATCTAAATAACTTTTAAAAGCAAAATATATTTATCTTTGCTTCAATGATAGAATAAAGCATGAGGAATTTCATAGCTTTGGTTCCATGCAAAAAAAAAAAAAATTGTATAAAAAAAGTTGAAAAAATATAGATAAGGCAAAAAATTGGATTTAAGTATAATTAATTTTTGTATTTTAAAAACAAACTATATTTTAATTAAGCTTAAGAAGATAGATCTGTAGATGTACATATATGTATACATAAGTGTGTGTGTGTGTATGTCAATCTGTGTTTTGTCCTTGCCCAAGGGTGGGATCTTATGTTTGTTGCTCCATTTTCATTTCTCTGATTTGTTAAACAGAAATAAATATATCACTCTGCACACACATGGGGAAACTATACTCACTTCATTTAGTATAATGGTTGGTGGTAGGAAGGGTATCTTGCTACATTAACCATGGGAAAATCTAGGAAATATACAACTACATAAATTGGCATTACATTTTCTGTTATTTTGAATACTGGATAATGAAGGACAAAAACTAGAGCCAAGACATTGTGTTGTAACAGTACTAAGTGATGCTAACATGGAGAAATGAAGAAAAAGCTACTGTTATTGCTAATGCCACCACCACCACTACTACTAATACTACTACTACTGAGGCTGAAGAAAAACAACAAGAATTTCCTTTCTTACATATAAAAACAATTAAAAATATGCATCAAATTGTTCAAGGTAAATAAAAGTTGTGTGAGAATGTCTTAACAGTATTTATATTTTCTAATATTGCTTATTTCTAGAATGTGTGTATATCTGGCCTCATAGGTAAACCTGTCAATGTCTTTATAGAAATTGGGGTCTATATGGTTTGAAAGTACAAATGGAATCACAAATTTCAGAAATAATGGAAAAGAGAATTCCAATAATAAAATACAAAGAATAATTACACTTTAATCGTTGGTAGTAATCTTTGTCTTTGTCTGCCTTTAATTTCTTGGCGGTAGCTGCAGATTTCTTTGATAAGTAACATTTTCCATTTTCTTTATTTATTTCAAATGATAAACAACTTTTGCCAGACAAACATTTTTCTGCACATTCATCTGCTGTTACATCTTTCTTATCCAACAAGGTTTTCTCAGGTACATCCAGAGCTGAATCTTTTATTTTCACAAACTGGACCAGAGGATCTAAAGGTAAAGTAACATTTAGGTCAATGAAATACAACAGCAACAGCAGCAATTCCTAACATAAAAAGTAAGCCAAATTTTTAGGTAAGAACTGGCCAATTAAATTAGCCTCTACACTTGACTGACAGCTTATTTTATTGACATAAGAAGGACAAAGTTAACATCAACAAGATTTGAACTCAAACATAATATCGCCAGAACAAATACCATAACATATTTTGTCTGTCGGTTGAATGATTCTGTCAATCCAGTACCCATAACAAGAATAATTATAATTATTGTTGAAGTCTCCAATATTAATGATAATGGTTTCTAACTTAAACACAGGGCCACAGATCCTGAACAGTGCTTGTTTAATCAACCTCAGCAAAGTACACCCTGGTAGAATTTGAGCCCAGAATGTAAAAGGATGTAACTAAATATGGCTAGTCAAGGCATCACTCCACTGATTTTAGAATGTTTTTCATTGAAGAACTAAAATAATTTCACTTTCATCTTCATCTAGTAAGTAAATATAAATGAAAATTCTTTTCCTCCACATTCTAAACAATATTTCATTTTCTCAAAAATATTAATATATATACATATATATTATTCTTCTAGAAAAGTGTTGTTGACAGTGATTTTGAGGTTTCAGCCTGCTAAGCCATCATCAAACAAAGGCTTGGCTGGCTGAAACTTCAATGTTGCTCAACAACATTTTTGTATAAGAATAAATTTGTACCCTACAAAAGTATAGGGTAACCCATCAGATTAATGTAAAACTGTTTTTATTATAATTGAACATAAAAATAATCCTTAATATATGTACATACATACATATATATATATATATATATA
>NC_068990.1:88596889-88597724 GCF_001194135.2 Octopus bimaculoides | reverse complement strand
TTGTACTGAGTTTTGGATGATGACATAAAATATGGGTGAGAAAGATCACGTTAGAAATTAAGAGCAAAATGTATCAAGATGAGGTGAAGTATAGCTAATAAGTTTACTTAACAACAGTGAAGTATTGGGTAGAGTTTTGTGTGTGTGGTTAAAAATCTGCTTCACAACAAATCCTTGTGGATGAAAATTACTGGATGGAAACTTTTTGGAAGCTAACTGGTGACAAGTTTCTAGCCTTCAATTTCTTTGTCAGGAAACTTAATCTATCACCATATTTAATAGCATTATCTGGCACTTGAATAATATTAATGGAATCCACTACATTGCAAGCCTCTGAAGAAATCTCTGGTCTGAGGATAACTTCCTCTCTCCCTCCCACCAGCTGCGAACACCACGGAAATAGTAATGGAGCCAGCCAGTATTCTTTTGACAAAGGCATTTAACAGAAAAACTTAACAAAATTACTTAGAGGCAATAGGAAGGAAAGGATTTATGTTACCTTTACAGGAAGATGCTACTGGAGTCCATTTGTTGTGCTTTTGACATATTGACCTTAGTTGTATTCCATCTGGGCAAGTATAGAGTACTTCAGAATTATAGGCAGTGGTTTTGTAGGACTTTAATGTACCAACAATATCTTTGGGAGGTCCACATTTAATATTTGCATAAGCTGAAATTGAAAAGAGAAATTGATATCAGTTGTATGTTATGAAGAGGGTGAAAATGAGGAGAATGAAAGGTATTGGGTGAAGCTAAAATAATTTGCACATAGGTATAAATACAAATTTTTTTTTAACACACACACACACACACATATATATAGCTGTATATATAT
>NC_068990.1:88573836-88596879 GCF_001194135.2 Octopus bimaculoides | reverse complement strand
TTTGGAGAAATAACCGGTTTCTTGTTGTCTTTTCAAATTTCTCTACTTCATCGTAACAGAACTCTTTTTTTACACGGGAGCGAACACATGTTACAAGCACATGCATAATAAAATGAAATGAATACATTTTACTGACCTGGGTTAATGACGTAAGTATCCCAACCATCTTCGTTATGTTCAAGGTCACGAGTCAAGTGAGTCACATTACTTCGATCACAGAACATAACTCGTTCCTTATACTCATAAGAGTTACATCCTGGAGTTTGATGACAAGCATGGTCACACTCCTTTAAGGTCACATTTTTCAGCCGTTTAAATATATCTTCTCCTGGTATGATAGTGCTTTTAAATTTTAAAATATCGTCATCAGCTAGAAAAGAAAAGAAAGAAAACAAGAAAAACATTTTATACTCCCAAACACATTAAATATTATACAGCATTTGGTGCATAATTTGTTTTAAATGGACAATTTATTATAAACAAATAATTGATCTGCAAAATGACAACTTGGAATTCATGTGAGTTTTAACAAACCATTTGAAATCTTCTTTCAAAATTTAAGTTGAGTATCATTTGTATATCCTTTTTTCTAATGGATTAATTTAGTATTGTCTAAGTGCGGACCAACAAATGGCTAGCCAATGTGTCAAGTGTTGTTGAAACCATTTAATCTTAAAGAAAAGCCCACATCCCCTTCTTCCCAGCTGGTTGTTCATTAGTCACCTAAGAAATTGGACTTACAATGATTGGTTGTGACACCTTATGTACAAATTGTACATAACATTTAGGCAAGCAAAGTGCCAAGAGTTTTCTGCCAAATTGGTGCTTTCATTTTTGGCTAAAGGATCCACTCATGCGACAGTGAATCAATTTGGCCTTACATAGTTCTTTTGAATACACATATTAATACATACGTAAACATATGAAAGTATGCATGTATATATGCACATTTACATGTATGTAGGCTGAGAAGTAGGAATGTTTGAAGGTAAATATTTTGTTGAAGAACAAGCTTTTAACTTTGACTAAAATCTTATTGGAAAGTCTCAAAAACAATACAGATACATACGAGAAAATATACACAACTACATAGCTATACATATATATGCATATGCAATCACACACACACATATATATATATATATATATATCTATACATACACATATTCATCTCCCCCACTTGTATACGTACACATTGTGTATGTGTTTTTCATCTTCTATGGATTAGAAAGACAAAGACTGCAATTAAATGTTCTGGTAGAAAAAGATTAGGATTTGGTGAGTAAGCTTCAGATTATGCTGGGTAGAATCCAAATGAAACAGTACACTGAGGTGGACTTTTCCCTGTACATGAACTTAAAAGAGTATATAGGCTGAGTGAAATTTCCATGAAATCACTGGCTGTAAATCTCATGTAATTTACTGGGAAACCATCAGTTGGAGTGAAAGTTGCCCTATATACCACTGACATAAAAAGGTAGAGTTCTCCCAGCAGAGAGCTTGATGGATTTTGACAGTTACAAGTAGGCATCTTGAATAAAAGCTGGATATGTGTATGCATTTCCTGTTGTAACATACAATGCTGGAAGAGTAACAAACTTTAACCCTATGCACATTCATAAGCTTGTGATACTTGTGTGTGTGCCTGAGAAATGGTGTCTAATACAGGATAAAAGGTTCCTAGTCATGTTCATTGAGATATTTAAGTTGAATAAAAGATTGAATAAAGGTGCTCCCTCTCTAATACGAGAATGCCCTAATAGTATTTACAGTTCCAAAAGTTGCTTATTTTAGGAACATGTCTATGTCTGTGGTTATAGATAAACTTGTCAGTTCTATATATATATATTAAGAAATAATATCTAACCCCACTTAAAAGTGGATGTTCTATTGGAACAGAATGTATTATGACATAGAAATGGAATCACAAATTTCAGCAAAACTAGAAAATAGAAACAGAAAGAATAATTACCATTTACTCGTTGGTAGTAATCTTTGGTTTTGGCTGCTTTTATTTTCTTGGAGGAAGCTGCAGTTTCCTGTGATAAATAGCATTTTCCACTTTCTCCCTTTATTTCAAATGATAAACAATTTTTGTCAGACAAACATTTTTCTGCACAGACATCTGCTGTTACATTTTTCTTACTCCCCAAAGTTTTTCCAGGTATATCCAGAATTGCACCTTTTACTTTCACAAAATAGATCTTAGAAACTGGAATGAAAGGAAGATTGAGACAAATGTAAATAACAATGATTTCTAACATAGAAAAATGACAAAAATTTGAGGTAGAAGTTAATCAATTAAATTGACTCCTACACTTGACTGTTTTTTTTATTTTTTATTTTAATGGGCCTGAAAAGGCAGAGTTGACATTAGCTGGATTTGAACTCAAAAGTATATATGTCCAGAAAAAATACCCAACATAGTTTTTCTGATGCTCTACAGATTCTTTCCATCCATCATTAGCAAGAATAATTATAATTATTGTTGATGTTACCAATATTTGTGATAATAAATTCTTAACTATATATAAATGTTGTTAGTAGTTTATAAGTTGTATGGTATACACCTGGTAGTTTTCTGGTAATGTACATTCACTGGCTAATAAAACAACTAATAACCTGTAGAAAATATCAATGCCAGGTTTAGGATATCCAGTGCAGTTACTTGTAGGTTTGTTGTGTTTTCATCTTTTGGATAGCGATATATATTGACAGGCCCAAGTTGGCTTTTATCTCTCTTGAAGCAGTATGCAAGGGGTAAGAGTTATCACAGTGGTGTTGGTAACTTGTGTGGTGGGGTGTTTCTAAGAATGAGGAGATTGTGGTTATTCATCCATACAGTTAGGTAAACTGTGATTAATAATTTGTCAACGGTTATGCTAATTTGTATCCACTATATTGTGTGAATGGTCATTTACTAGCATGCCAAGAGACATCCCAGTGATGTTGGTACTTGTGTGGCAAATTAAAGATAATATGATCAAATGTAATCTGACTTGGTACATAATAAGATATGCACCACTACAGAATGCCCTTTCCAAAAGATGCAGACTATGCTCCAAAAAATCGGTGCACATTTTGTGGACCAATGAGAAGGTCATTAATAAAATTTCAGAAAGAATAACAAGAAGCTTGCATACTTGTAAATGCACTTCCATAAACACACGGCTATTTGTTTTCCATGCAGAAAGTGATGCGAGTATTTTTCCCCACTTGTTCTTTTAATATAAATATGAATTGAGTGGTGTGAATCAATGATCTGGGTTTGATTCTCAATCTAAGTCAGTCCACTTTACATAGACAATTATTGCCCTTCAGAAAGATGTGAATATCACACAACCTCATAGCTTTCTCTAATTGTGTTTGCCATGTACCTAAATAATAAGTACATGATTAATTAAAATGAGCTTGGATTTTTATTTCTTAAGTAGCAAATCATGACAGAAACAGCAATTCCATAAAGTGTTGATGGCATCCTCCATCCTACACTTGTGAGATTCATATCATCCCTGTCCAACCAGAGCATCTTCGGCTCAATGTGAATGTTTGCATCTGTAATAGACACCTTATCATTGACCATGTATTCTTGACCACATTTGCCACGCCCACCTAAAGGGTCATGCGGCAGTGTTGAACCAGGCATCAGATTATACTTGATTATAAAGAAGATGGGGATGGAGAAGAAGATATTCACTTCTAGGGAAATTGTCGAAAGTGATGTGAGAGTGGATTGGTCCCACAGAGAATAAAACCTAAAGGTCAACGAATATTAATTGATCATGGTAGTCTTTGCTAGTCAGGCTTTTCAATTGGTTTGAGATAAAGATCCAACTTTCAAGCGGAGTTCATCATCATTCTAATTTTTATATTAAACGTATCCATGAATACTAGTTAGAGTATTAGAAGAGATACTTTATGTTATGCATTCAGGCTCTTCATGTTTCCAGTCCAAATCCAGCCCGTGTTAGCTTTACATTTCATTCATGTAAGGGGTGGGTCAACAACACAAAATAGCAGTCAAATATTGGAGGTAATGATACTAACATCTTTCTATAGGAAAGCATTGGCTCTTTTTCCATCAGAAATCAGTATTATTATTTATCTCACTATGATTTAGGATGGTGGAATGGATGACCATTAGAGTATCAGAAGTTTTGGATGATTGTTGAATTCTAGTAAAGAAAAATTAAGTGCATTGTGTTGTGCAGTGTTTCAGAGGATGAAACAAAGTGTGAAAGAAAGCTGAAGTTAGAATTTAAGAGAAAAACTACCTTGGTTAGCTGAGGTAATAACAAGAATGCGGTATTGTCTGGACTTATGGCTGCATAATTAAAAAACTGCTTCATGACTAATGGAATTTGGTGGATGGAAACTATGTAGAAGCCTGCTGGAGACAACACACTTTCTCACTTGCTGCTCTTGTTTGGCAGTTTTAATCTATTACCCAAATTAATACCATTATCTGAGCCCTGGATAGCTTTAATTAAGTTCACTCTGTTGCATGGATTTAGGAAGTTATCTTCTCTGAGGATAACTTTCTCTCTCACTTCAACCAGCCACAAATACCATGGAAATTGTCATGGATTCAGTTATTCTTCTTCTAATAAAGATATTTAATAAAAGAATTAAGCAAAAATACCTAGACAGAGACAGCAAAAGAGAACCTATTTACATTACCTTTACAATTGGATGCAACTGGAGTCCATTTATTGTCATCTTTACACTTTGACTTCAACTGTTGTCCTCCTGGACATGTGTAGGTCACTTCAGATTTATAGGTGGTGTCAGTGTAGGACTTCTTTGCACCAACAACATCTTTTGGAGGTCCACAGTTAATTTTTGTAATAACTGAAAGTGATAATAAAAACTGATATCAACGGTGAATCTATGTCAGGAGGAGGAGGGGGAGAATGAGGAGATAAGGACAAATCTAGAATAAAAGATATTGATTGTATAACAAACTGAAGACATCTGCACACACATACAGACATACATATATCACATGAAAGGAAATGGTTAAGGAGCCTGGTGAAATATCTTGTAAGCTCCATGAAGAAAATGAAACTAGGCTAACAAAATTGGGCTGTGATAGATTTAGAAAACCAGATAATCCATACTTTTTTTTGGTGTCCCTTTCTTCAGCCAATCCCACCTATGTTTCCAGCAACTTCAGTTGTGGCTACATGGAATTGGTTTTGTAGTCCCTTGTTGCATACTGCATCTTCATGTCCTTTTTGTACTTCTTCGTTTGCTTTCCCTTTTTTCTCTGCTTTCAATACATCCTCATTCCTAACTGACACTAACAAAGTTTCCTTACTTTGGGATAGGTATCTCGTTAAGCTCTTGAGTTCGATAGTTATGTAGTCTTCCACACTTATCAGTCCCCTTCTGCTGTTTATTCTCTTTGTGTGTAGGTGATCAGTGTCTGCACATGAATGATGGGCCTCATGCATCATTAGGAACTTTCTTGTCTTTCTCACAAATTTGTCTACGCCAGTGCGGTTCTTTACCTTCTGTCTGCTCTCTTCTTTTGTATCCAACTCTATCTGCAGCAGCCATAGTTGCAGCTTAAGTAATCTTGTTAGTTTCAGAATCTATCCTTTTGGCTTCAGCTACTGGTTTGTGTTGATCAATATACCTCAGTTTGGGGGTTGCTTGATCCTGGCCTTCTCTAATATATCGGCACATCATCCTCAAAATGTCTTGTTGCTCATCATCGTATTCTTGTGATATAGCTCTTCCCATTACTTCTGCTTCATTTGCTGAGAGTGCATTTATATTTACACTTTGCTCTATGTCTTCACTAATGCCATTCATTTCTCTGTCCTCATTGGGCATGTTATCTGCCGGTGAAGTATTATTACTATTTCTACTTTCCTTTTTACCTCTTGAATTTCCATGTCTGTTAACCACACTTTTGTTCTTATTGCACTTGTGTGGTAGGCTAAACATTGCTCACTTATCTTGAAGAGTCCTACTTCATTTTGCTTTCATGCATTGTTGGAATCCCCCTTCTACTGGGTTCACTTCTGATTCAGCATTCAATAACAGTTTGGTTTACCTTTTCATCCCATCTTCTTCTCTGCCTCTGACTTCATATATAAGCAGTCTCTGGATAATGACCAGGCCTCCGCTGCTCAACCACAGGACACCTGCCACTCAAAAGGCTTTCACCTTTATCATTATTATTATTATTATTATCATCATTATTATTGCTTTACTTCTCAGAATGTAAAATCCCACAGTATCTTATGCTCCTTGTTCTCAGTCACTCCTTCTGGTTCATGTCCATATCATTTCCGTGTTCTGTTCAGGCTGTACTTTTCACATAGCCTCCAATAGAAGAATATAGCCACATTACTGTGCCTCCATTTGTAGTGCTTTTGGGCCAGCCTACTACACTCTCACAATATGTGAGACTTTCATTTCTGCTGCCACACATCTGTTCCTTAATATCTGAGCCATGCTTTCCCATCCATATACTCTGCATCCTCTTTCTACTATTATTATTTCTCTTTATCACAGGTTTTGTTGGAGCTCCTAGATTAAACGATGATGATGATGATATAGCATCAGTATATTCAATTACAAAATGGTTTTTCTTATATATATATATATATCTATATACATACATATAAGTGTATGTATATACATATTTAGATAAATAGAGAGATAGATATGTATATATGTATATGCACACGTACACACATACATGTATATGTAAATACATACAGGTATGCACACAATAAATGAAATAGAAACACTCTACTGACCTGGGTTAACTATGTATATATCCCAATCTCCATCGTTGGGTTTAAGTTCATCATTCAACTGAGTCACATTACTCAGATCACACACCTTAGATTTAGCATTGTACTGATAAGTGTTACATCTTATATATTGTTGACAAGCCTTATCACACTCCTTTAAGGTCTTATCCTTAAGCCGTCCTGAAATAGCGTTACTTGGTATGCTAACCTTTTTCAGCATTACAGGCTCTTCATCTACTGAAACAAAATAGAAAACAAGAAATATATTTCATATACATCTACCCACTCAAGCACACGCACACACATTTCCTAACAATATGTTAAATTTTGTAAAGCATGTGGTGCATAATTTTGTAAATGGCCAATTTATTATAAACAAATAATTGATCTGCAAAAGGACACTCTAATCAGAATGCATATGATTTGTAGAACATCTTCGGACTTATTTGAAACTTTGTCTCTATAGTAAGGCTGCAGATAATACATTTGTACACCTCTCTTTTAATTGTGCGCAGATCCAATCCTGTTTATTTCTGCTCTACACTGCAGCTCAGTCACTTCATCAGTTGTAATTGGTGCTTTGCAGCACACTCCTAATCATAATAAATTTCTCAAACATAATAAAAATATACATCTGTGGAAAAACAACTGAAATAAAGAAAAAAAAAAATAGCAATTAATCTGAATGTAAAACCAAATTAGATGAAAGTTAGGAAACATTTACATTTGTGATTTTGTTTATATATTTATATTATATTACTAGAGTACCCATGACCTGTTGGCTCACTGAGGGAGTGTGAGTTTTCCAGCAATGGAGTTTTGTTTCGTAGGTTTTTTTTTCTTTTCCATGTTATTTCACATGCTTTCAATGAATGTGACATCCAAGAAATTCAAATGCAATCCCAAATTTCAGAAGAAGAGAAGAGGATAATTTCATTAATAAAATACTAAGAATAATTACATTTTACTCGTTGGTAGTAATCTTTGTTCTTGACTTTCTTTATTTTCTTGGAGGAACTTGCAGTTTGCTTTGATAAGAAACATTTTCCATTTTCTGTATTTATTTCAAATGATAAACATTTTTTGTCTGACAAACATTTTTCTGCACAGGCTTTTGCTGTTACTTTTTTTTTCTTCCACAATAATTTCCCTGGTACATCAAGAGCTGCACCTTTTACTTTCACAAAATGGATCTGAGGATCTAGAATTAAAACAAAATTGAAACCAATAAACAATAACACCTACAACAAAATAAATGATATTCCATCATAGAAATTAAGACAAAACTGACGTAGGAATTGATGAATGAAATTTCCTTCTACATTTGATTAGTATCATATTTCATTGGCCCTGGAAGAGTAAAGTTAACATCAGCAGCATTTGAACTCTGAAGCTAATGAACCAGAACAAATGCTACAACACAGTGTGTCTGAGGCTCAAATGATTATGTCAACCTATTACCCTTAACAACAAAAATAATTATAATTATTATTGATGGTAACAATATTAATGATAATGGTTCCTAACACATAATCAAGGCCACACATTGAGCAGTAAATATAAATGAAAATAAATCAACCTCAGAACTTGACTAATACCTGTTTTATCAAACTCAGAATTATAAAAGCTGAAGCACATCTTGTTTGGATTTGAACTGAGAATGTAAAAGGATGTAACTTACCACTTTACTATTTAGCAAAGTTTTGCTTGGAATAGCATCCATCATCATCTAGTGATTTTACTTTTAATGAGATGAAAAAAAGTAAGTGATTACCTTCACAAGGCTTTCTTTTCTGAATTTCACAACCAAAATGTGAACTGTGTTGGTGAAATTTATGTTGGATACTTCTTTTGGCAGTATGAAGTTACTATACTTCTCATGCTCTGCTGTCACTAGTGTTCTTAAAACTAGACACATTTTCATTTCGTCCATCCAATGTTTTTCAAAGATTTGTCTCACTTTCCCTGTTGCCAAGTAATGTTGAGCCAAGTCAGTGCTACGGTGTTCCCAAAGCAACACTTTGCAGACAAATTGAGAGTGCTTCACACTGAATTCTCATGGTGCTTTAGTGACTTTGAAGCAAGGAAAAATAATTTCAAGCTGCTTCGCAACCCATTTGCTGTGAATGTGGAAACTGCACTTGTACAGATTCAAATG
The DNA here is from genome assembly GCF_001194135.2 of Octopus bimaculoides. NCBI lineage: Eukaryota > Metazoa > Mollusca > Cephalopoda > Octopoda > Octopodidae > Octopus > Octopus bimaculoides. Next base: position 88,587,948 of record NC_068990.1, on the reverse strand, counting down.
GAGCTGATAGAACTGCAGTGTAATGGGACATTAAAAACAAAGTATGACACTGTGGGACCCGTACAGTTCACTTGCTTCATACCCAAAGCAATGCCCCAGCTCCATTTACATGTAGCTTGAACGCTGTTTTGTTTGGAAGCACATATCTGTGCTAACAGCTGTTCTCTGTGATGAAGATGAATAAAACGTCACATAGGAGTCATCTCACAGATGAACACTTGCAATCCATCCCAAGAGTCTCAACAACACAGAACCTTGCCCCAAACATCAATGAACATGTTGCCAAGAAAAGATGCCAAGTATGTAGCTTGGACAGAATTGGGTAAAGAAAATTGAAAGTTTTGATTTATTATTTTAATTTTCACTAAGAAGCACATATTTTATTTATATTTTCTTTTTGTTTTTTTTTGCAACTTATTCTTATTTTAAATTTTTATAATTTTGACAAAAGATATTTTCATGCAGAGTAAAATATTTTAAGTAATTTAAATTAAAGTTAATTTACTTTTGGAATAAAATTATATACCATCTGTTTCAATACATGTTCATGTTCATAAAGTTTTAGTCTGTTCAATAGATGTTTATCATGTTCGGCCTGCGACCTAAAGTGTGCTTTGAGTTTTGGTCCCATGTGTGATTAAGTTTGACACTCCTGCTCTTACCCATCAGCATGTAATATAGAGTAGCTGTGTATCTCCTCTATAGTAAGATACCTATGCTTGTCACTCTATCATACCTTAGCCTTAAATACATGGCACAAATCTACCTCCCACTCTCTCAAATACACTCTCACTCAGCTGAGGGGTCTTTTTGCTTTCCCTTTTTTTAATTTTGTCCTGCAAGTTATTGGTGACCTTACTAGTACCAAGGAAAGGGACCCAGTACACACTCTATAGTGGTTAGTCTGAGGAATGGTATTCAGCCATTGAAACCATGTCAAAGATAACATTGGGCTTAATGCAGCTCTTCAGTTCACTGGACACTATCAAACTGTCCAACCCATGCCAGCATAGAAAACAGGTGCTAAATAATGATGTTAATAATGATAATGTTGTTCATTATGATGATGATGATGATGATGATGATGATGATGATGGGTACTAATTAGAGTATTACAAGAAATGCATTACAATAAGTAATCAGGCTCTTTTGTCCATCAGTTCAAATTAAACCAAGAGCTTTCAATCTTGCGCGGTTGAATAAAACAATGTGCCAGGCAATTAGCAATGGTCATGGTTTTGGCTAAATGCAATCCATTAAAAACTACTGCTTTGTGCCTAAATCAGAAACCATTGTTGTTATTAGTAGTAGTATAATTATAGGTAGTTGACTGAAAGATAACAAGGGCATCAGAAGTCTGTATCAGGGGATTGCTACATTCTAGTAAAGAAAAACTCAGACATTATATTTACAGAGTTCTGGATGATAGCACAAAGTATGGCAAAGAAATTTCCTGTTAGAAGTTAAGAGAAAATCTATCAAAATGTGCTGTAGTATAGCTATGGAAGTAATAAGTTTACTTGTCAAACATAAGGTATAAGGTAGAGTTATTTCTGCATGGTTAAAAATTCACTTCACAGCTAAGACTTGAAGAAGAAATTTGGTGGATGTGAACAATGTGGAAGAGAGTAAGAGAGAAAAAACTGTCCATAGTTCCAGCTCTTGGTTGGTGGACTTAATCCATCATCCAGTTTAATACCATTACCTGGCCTTGAGTGGAATTGACTATGTCCACATTGTTGTAAGCATTTGTGAGATCTCTGGTCTGAGGATAACTAGTTCTCCCCCACCAACAACCACAACCACTGAGGAACTTGCAATGTATTCAGTCAGTCTTCCTATGACAAACACATTTAACACAAAACTAAAACAAAATTGCACAAGAAAGAAGCTACTTATGTTACCGTTACAGGTTTCCACAATTGGAGTCCATTTGTTGTCCTTTTCACATGTTGACTTTAGTTTTTCTCCCTCTGGGCAAGTATAGGTCACTTCAGATTTATAGGTGGTGGTGTCATAGGACTTTGTTGCACCAGCAATGTCTTTTGGATTTCCACAGTCAATGTGTTTAAAAACTGAAATTGAAAACAGAAATTGACATCTATGTTGCATCTATTTTATGTGTGTGCCCTGCTAAATAAGTAGGTGTTGGTTGGAATTCCATATGGTGTACTCAGTGTAAGATATGCACACATCAGAAGTGCAGTGTAATTACAGGTAGTTTAACAGAGAAAATGGTCTTTTTAAGTGTCAGATGTGCAGGAACAATAAACATTAAGAACGCACAGGAATTGGATTTTTCAGGAGACTCCCTAAAAGTTGTAGACAGTGTCTGTTACATGGGTGACCTAATTAGCAGTGAAGGAAGATATTCTGAATGTATAACTGCTTGATTAAAAATTCCTTCATTGGAATTTCAACATCAACAGTAGGGTATGTATGTATATGTGCAGACTTGTATGTTTTGTTTTATGTGTACAATCTCATGCATATAGTTCCATATCTAGACATTCTCATATATACTTAAATGATAAACTTCTGAAAAGTTTTACAAATTTTTACAGTTCCAGTGATGGATTGGATCTGTTGTCTTTGAATCAGCTTTCTCGTTTCTGGTTTTGAGAAGCCTAATTTCCCAAGCTTGGCACCTAGGCAGTGTGTTATATATCCCACACTGTATGTATGTATGAAGGGTTATTCATCAATAATTCTATGAAGGGTTATTCTAGATAACTGTATCCAAATATTTATTTGGGTAATACTGTTCTTATACCCAATATGTACAATTCTCACCACAGCATTTTTGGTGATAAGATATTGGTACTCATGCTGAACAGCTTGTTCTTTCAACATGGAAGAGTTACTAGTCTTGGTTTTTTGGTTAAAAATTTGCTCTACAACTGAGGACGAAATTTGGTAGATGAAAGTTACGTGGAAACTTGCTGGGGGAAGAAACTTCCACACTTATCCTATTTGGCTGGCAGACTTAATCCATCATCCAATTTAATACCTGGCCCTTGGGTAGAATAAATGATGTCTACTCTGTTTGATGAGTTCCCTGATCTGAGGACAGCTTCCTTTCTCCCTCCTACCATCCACAATCACTGTGGAAATTGCTATAGAGTGAGCCAGCCCTCCTCTGACTAAGACATTTAGCACAAGGTGAAACAAAATTACATAGACAGAAACCGCAAGAAGGAAGCTATTTGCCTTACCTTCACAAACAGAGTCTACTGAAGTCCATTTTCGGTCCTTTTCACATTTTGACTTCAGTTCTTCTCTGTCTGGACATGTGTAGGTCACTTCAGATCTATAGGTGGTGGAATTGTAGGACATCAATACACCAGCAATGTCTCTTGGTCGTCCACATTTTATTTTGCTGTAAACTGGAATTGAAAACAAAAATTGATATCAATGATGTGTACATGTTAGGAGAAGGGTGACAATAAGGAGATAATAACAATGTTAGAATAAAACATATTGCATGAATCAAATAGAAGAAATTTGCTCACACATAGAAACACGTGTATATTTGTAGTTTTCTACTATTCTTAATTATGTGAAGACTTCCTGTAAGGAAGAAGCTGGTTCCTAGGAACATACAAAGCTCCATTGTTGGAATGGAGATGAAAACAAATTTATATTCTGAACTTTATGAACGTCTTGCATATTTTCACTGTTCCACTTCCAGATTATATTTGTAACATGTGTATTAGCTGGTTGATTTCTTTCTTCTGAAAACTGTAACTCATCTAGAATCTCATGTAGGCATTTATTCACAAGACCAATTGCACCAGTTATGAATGGTATAAATGTGAATTTGTAGTCAGGATAGGTATAAAAGCTGAAGTTTCAAACCAGTTGTTCATAGTTATTCACTTTCGCTTTAATTTTTTGAAGAGATGTTCACGAGTGAGGCAGCTGATGTCTATAACTGTACATGCTTTTTCTTATCCCTCTCAAACAGCACTATCTAGTTTGCTAGAAATTTTGAAGGTAATGTTCCAGCAATTCTCCTTGTATTGATGCTTGTGCATATATTTGATTATAGAGGGATCCTCAGTAGTCATCCAGGAACATTCTTGTTTTCAGATAGCATTATATATTGTGTTAGTTACAACATCATGTCACATTAGGAAATAGTACATTGTTGACATTTTTGGTTAATTGTTGATCAGATTTGTGATGTTTTCCACAGAAATATGACATAATTGACATGTCTTGTTGCACGTTGAGTTTCCAATGGCTTCCCTGCTTCTTTTATTTATTGGGTATTTTGTATCAATCACCTTCTCTTGGCTTCGAAGTGTGATGTTATTTAGCATTGATCAACTTAGAGAAAGCCTTAATCATGGTCACATGCTCTTTGATTTTATAGTCACTAAGCAAGCTAAGAGATGAATGTCTTATGAGGGCCATACAGCCTTTGGATAGAGGTGTATTCAGTACATATAGCAAACAAATAAGCTTTGAAGTGTGACATTATGTAGTGGTCATGAGTCCAAGAAGGCTGCATTTCATGTCAATATTTCTGTCTTCTTTAAGTCTTCAAGAAATACACACAAGCATAGCCTTTTTTTTTTTTGGTGTGCTGTGTGCTTCACATCTGGGACTTCTTTGAAGTATGTTAGTCAGATTCTTTTGGGTTATGAAGAGATTGCTTCTTGCAGAGATCACTGCTGAGATACATGATACTGTTCTCTTTGCTTTTCAGTACTAGGTTTATGTATTTATTCTTGTTGCTTTTGTTTCCCAGGTGCTGTCTGAGAGAAACTATTCAATATATGACATTCAAAGGTTCTCAGTGAAATTTGCATTGCTGAGGAATTCTAAATGGATAGTAAAGTCAATAACAAAAAACAAAACAAAACAAAGAAAGCAAGTTTAAAAAAGCACTGAATGTTTTGGTGTAAGGTGGAACTGAAATAATGGATAGAGTGGGTGTGGTTAAGGGTCAAAGAGTAGGAAGAAAAGGAGAAAGAAAAGGAATGGAAAGAGAAAAGAAAAAATTGGTGTCATTCTGGAGAATAAGGGGGTATGTATTCAGGCATTAAAAGTCTTTTTAAAAAATGTTAAGTATAGATTGCAGTGGACTTCTAGTGTGTTGTCTTCCAATTTATATAAGTAAATAGTTTGTTACATAATACTTACGTAATGAACTTCAGCTAGTTAAGAAATGTATGTAGCTTACATATTACCTATCCCACTCTTTTAAATTTGGGATTATGTTACACACACATAAACTGAATCCAGTACCCATTTTTAAATCTGGTTCTTACTCTGTTGGGCTCCCTTGGTCAAACTGCCATATCAATAATAATAATGAACAAATGCAGTTAAATACAGCACATTTCCAAAGTAGAAAAACTCATATGTGTATTTATTTCATAACACACTTGATATTTGCATCAGTACTCAACGTGGAATTTGATGCTAACAAGCTACAGGATGCTAACAAGCTACAGGATTCCTTTAAACTGATCTACATCTGTATGTGTGTTTTATAAACAAACTGTCACACACATGCATACAGATACGTGAAATAAATGAATTACACTCCACTGACCTGGGTTCATGATATGTATATCCCATCCATCTTTGTTGGGTTTAAGGTCATAAGTCAGGTGAGTCTCATTAGATGGATTACAGAATTTTTTTTTTTCATGATACTCATAAGATTTACATCCTGGAATTTGAAGACAAGCACGATCACACTCCTTTAAACTGATTCCTTTAATCCGATCAGGTGAATCATGCCCTGGTATGGCAGTTCTTTTAAATGTAAAAACATCATCATCGGCTAGATAAAGAAGAAATGAAAGAAAGACATTTTATATTCACACACATATTAAATATTATATAACATCTGTTGCATAATTTGTTTTAAATGGTTATCATCATCATAAACATTTTACATTCGTTTTCCATGCAGGCATGGGTTGGACATGCCTGTATTATAAACAAATAATTGATGCACAAAATGACAATTAAGTCAGAATTAATGTGAATGTAGAACATCTTGAGGCTCATTTGAAACATTGTTTCAAAATTTAAGTTGCATGTAATCCATTTGTGCCTTATTTTCTAATGGTGTGCTTTTGTCGAATCTAAACATAGTTCAAAAGATGATCCTTTAATCTTAAGCAAAAGCACACCATCAGAAGAGGGGTGTACAAATGTATTATCTACATTACTTAGGTCACAAAGTTAGCAGCGGAGGAAGTAGTTTTGAATGCATAGTTGCAAGAAAAAGATTGGACTGGGCAAAATTCTGAGAGTTACTACCTCTGTTAGTAACACAAGGCCTCTTCCTCAGTGGGAAAGATAGATTGTATGGTGCCTGTGTATGAACAGCTATGTTACATGGCAGTGAGACATGGGCTGTGACATCTGAGAATGCGTGAAAGCTTGAAAGAAATGAAGCCAGCATGCTCTGCAGGATGGGTAACGTTAGTGTTCATGTACAACAGAGTGCAAGTGATCTGAGAGAAAAGTTGGGTATACAAGGCATCAGATGTGTACAAGAGAGAGGGCTGCACTGGTATGTTTATGTGATGCATATGGATGAGTACAGCTGCATCAAGACGAACTGATTTCTAAATGTGAAGGGAGCATGTTTGGTAGGTGGAAATACAGCTCACAGAGCAGAGCAGGTCCTAGTGATTGGGTCCCCGCACAATGTTCAGCACCTGCACCATTTCGTTGGTTGATATAGATGTTTTGTAAAACTCCTAATAATAATGCAGGTCTGTGACTAAAAAATCACTTCACATTTCTTCTTTCTTACAGCCTTCAACTATGGAGGTGGAGAATGCTAATTTTTTATTGACTTCTTACTAAATCCAATTCCAGCTAACACCTTGTAATACTGCAAGATGTGTCTAAAATACCTATTTTTGAAATGATTGAAAACATATTGCAGAAAAGTGTTCAAGATAAACAAATGCTCTATGAGAATGACTTAATAGTATTTATAGTTCCCAAAATTTCTTATTTCACGAATGTGTTTATGTTTGTCCCTAGAGATAAATCTATCAATGTCTTTACAGAAATGGTTTTCTATAAACTACAAAGTACAAATGGATCACAAATTTCAGAAAATGAGGTAAAGAGAAACACAAAGAATAATTACGATCTACTCGTTGGTAGTAATCTCTGTTGGCTTCTTTTATTTTCTTGTTGGAAGCTGCAGTTGCCTTCGATAAGTAACATCTTCCACTTCCTTTAGTTATTTCAAATGATAAACAATTTGTGTCAGATGAACATTTTTCTACACAGGCTTCTGCTGTTACATTTTTCTTTCTCCACAAAGTTTTTCCAGGTACATCCAACATTGCACTTTTTACTTTCAAAAATTTGCTCTTAGTAACTGGAATTAAAGTAAGATTGAGATAAATGTAAACAACAAAAACAACATCAATAATTTCTAATGAAGAAAAATGAACAAAAACTTGGGCAATGTAATCTATAGAAGATTAACTGAGGGGAAGATCATTGATATTCTCAGGGATATTCTGGGGTTTGATGAGAATAAGGTAGGAAGTTTGTTTCAAAAAACTTCTTGACCATGGAATACTATGGGAAACTTTCTGGAGCCCTTGGTAGTGTTATCAAATTGGTCTATGAAACCAAAATAAAATGTAGTCATAGAAGTTCTAACAGGCAGTGCTGTTCAAGATGTTCACAGTAGAACAAATTAATTTTATATGCACTTGTTCAGTGTCCAGGCATTATTGACTCGTAAATTCATGTCAAACAGCAGATATCATGTGTGAGACAGATCCAGCTGTCATTCAAGTCCATCATTATGATTGCCTCACATCCTCCTTTAACCAAGCAGAAAAGTTCCTTTTCCTCTGTCTGCTAGCTATAGCAAAAGAAGTTAGGTGATGGATGTGGTTCAAGGGTCTGACAATGGGGACTTTCTTCTTTAGTCAATCCCTAATCTGTATTTTTAAAGTTTCACTTGTAAAGAAGATGAGGGTGGATGGGAAGATATTCTCCTCAAAGAAAATTATTGAAAGTGACTTGAGGGTGAATGGGTCCCACAGTGCATAAAACCTGTTGGTCAAAGAATATTAAATGGAGAGGGCACTTCTTGGAGTTCATGGTGGTCTTTGACAGTGGGTTTCTTCAATTAGTTTTAGATAAAGATTCTTCAACACTCTAGAAAATCACATCATCATTCTCATTTTTATATTAAATATATACATGTATACTAATTAAAGCTTTGGAAGAGATTTTTTTATGGAATGTATTCAGCATTTTCATGTTTGCAGTTGAAATCCAGCCGATGCTAACTTTACCTTTCATTCTTGTAAGGGGGTGGGTCAACAACACAAAACAGCAGCCAAGCATTGGATGTAAGGATAATGACTAGCATTTTTCTATAGAAAAGTACTGACTCTTTTGCCATCAGAAACCACTTTTATTATTTGTCTCATTACGATTTAGGATGGTGGAATGGATGTCTTGCATGATTGTTGAATTCTAGTAAATAAAAATTCAGTGCATTGTATTGTACAGTGTTTCAGAGGATGAAATAAAGATTGGATGAGAAAAGTTAAATTAAAAATTAAGAGAAAAACTCCAAAACTGAGCTGAGGTATATTCCTGGAAGTAATAAGTGTACTTAAGAATGTCATATTCTGTAGACTTGTGGCTGTGTTGCTAAAATTCTGATTCACAACTAAACATTGTAGATGAAGTTTAGTGGATAGAGACTAGCAGAAGCCTGAAGGAGAGAACGCTCTTCGTTACTTTCTGTTCTTTGGTGAAGACTTAACTCATCAACCAAATTATTACCATTACCTGGCTCTTAAATATCTTTAATGAAATAAATTGTGTTGCAAGCATTTAGGAAAATCTCTGGTCTGAGGATAACTAGCTCTCACCCTCCTACCGATCACAAACACAAAGGAAATTGTCACGGACAAAGTCAGACTTCCTCTGACATAAACTTGGAACTTAAAGCTAAAACAAAATTACCGAGACAGAGTCAAAAAGAAACACCCTATTTACATTACCTTTACAAGATACTACTGGAGCCCATTTCCTGTTCTCTTTACATGTTGCTTTTAATATTCCTCCTTTTTGACAAGTATAGATCACTTCAGATTTATAGGTAGTAGTATTGTAGGATTTAGATGCACCAACAACATCTTTTGGTGGTCCACAGTTAATTTTTGTGATAACTGTAATTGATAAAAGAAAGTGATGTCAATTGTGAGTATATGTTAGAAAGAAGGGGAGAATGAGGAGATAATTACATATTTAGAATAAAAGATATTAACTAAAATAAAATGAATCATTTTCATACACACAGCATAGTAAACTGGTTATGATACACAGGGCAAATGTAGGAGAAATTATGATAAACACAATTTTATATCATTTTTTCCCCTTGTACACTTAACTATTGTGGTTACTTAAATTGAATGTTCCAAGCACAACTGGATGCCAAACCACAAACAGATCATCAAGGGAAAATTTCATTGCATTATATTAGAGATCAAACGTGTGAAGTTGTACAGTTGTTAGAAGTATGCTGAGAGAAGTAGATAGAGAGCAAATGCCTGAAAAAAAAAACAGACAGAAAGGAGAGGAGTAAAAAAAAAAAAGAGGCCTGTAATCAATGAAAAGAGAAAGGAATAACTAAAATGGACAACAATAAATAGGAAAAAATGTAAAATATATAAATATAAAATAATAAAATAAGTTATAAATCTTAGAGCTAGAGAGAGATATATAGAGAGAAGCAAAGTGAAAAAGAAACAGGCAACGGCAGGGTAGGTGTGGGGTGAGAAAGCAGAGGTATGGTCCACAGAATGTACTCTGACAAGGGCTGTATGGATAGTGGTGAGGGGATATCTATGAAGGATGAAGTGGAAAGCTATGAGTGGAGCTAATTGGGAGAAAGGGATGGAGAGCTTGGTGTGGATAGGGTGGGAGGAGAAGTTAAGCTATGAGTGTGAGTCGGTGTGTTTGTAGTGGATAGAGGTAGTGAGAGCAGAGTGGTGTATGTTGATTGAAATGTTGAGAAATGCAACGGAAGTGTTGGAAATTGTGCAGGAGAATTTGAGGGCAGGATGGAAGGATTAGACAAAAGAGAAGAAAGAGTCTAGTTGTTTGCAGGAGTGTGAGGTTGCACTGATACAGTCATCAATATAGTAACCATATAGTTCGGGAGTGGGACCAGTGAATTGTGAGAATATTTGGGCCTCAGTATAACCAACAAATAGGTTCGCATAGATAGGGCCCATTCTCATTCCCATGGCCACTCCCAAGAATTGTTAATAAAAATACCCCATGAATGAGAAGCAGTTGAGGGAGAGAACAAGTTCAGCCAGACAAAGAAGTGTGGAGGTGTCAGGTTGGGGGTTAGGTCGAAGGTCTAGGAAGTGTTTGATTATACAAAGTCCTTCGTTATGTGAAATCCCTGTATATAAACCCTTGATATCATGATCATCCTTTAACATCTGCCTTACATACACACATACATATGTGTGTATATAAATGCACACAGACATGCATGCAACAAATAAGGTGGAAACATTCTACTAACCTGGGTTAACTATGTATATGTCCCAGCTTCCATTGTTGGGTTTAAGTTCATCACTCAACTGAGTCACATTACTCAGATCACATATCTTCTTTTTCTTATTGTACTGATAAGAGTTACATCCTGCATATTGACTGCAAGCTTCGTCACACTCCTTTAATTTCATATCCTGAAGCTCTTCTATCTTAGTTTTCTTTGGTATGCTAACTTTTTTCATCATGAAAGGCTTGTCATCAACTGGAAGGGAAGAAAAACACAAGAAATATATTTTATAGTCATCCACCAACTTAATCCCAAATACACATCACATGCATCACACACATATATTGAATATTGAAAAGCATGTGGTGCATGATTTTTTAATTTGATGTTCTATTAATAAACTAATAACTGATCTACAAAATGATATCTTAATCAGACTTCATCTATGTTATAGAACATTTTTCTAACTTCTTTTAAAAGCTTGTCTCAATACATAGGGTGCAGACAATATATTTGTACACATCTCCTCTCATGGTGTATATTTGTAGGGTTGACAATACCTTAAACATATCATGTGCTAGCTATGGCCATTCAGTCTTAAAGAAAAACAGATCATCAGAAGACAGATGTACAAATGGATTACCTCCAACTGAAACATACAGGTGAGCTTTTACATATGTGTCCTGGTGCACAAGAATACGTATTCATTCTTAGAAATGTATCTTATGCTGAAAGATGATAATAATAATAATGGGAGATGTTTGATCAGTTGTCAGGATTTTGTTGAAGTAGAGGAAAACAACTCTTGGGGTGGTATGTAAAAAATGCAATAAAACCATTGCTGAAATATGTGAAGTTTGGCATCATCAAAAGTGATAATAGTGTAAAGGAAGAAACATAAAGAGGAAAAGAATACAAAAAAAAAAGAAGAAAATGAAATAGCATGGGGCAAAATGTATAGTCAGTTTGCAAAATATACAAATTCCTCGAAGACAGTTACAGAAGACCAGTTGTTCTGGATGTGGAGGAGTGACCAGAAGATAGAAACCAAAGCACTCATATGCATGGCACTAGAACAAGCATTGAGGACAAACAATGTGAAGTACAGAACTGACAACACAACTGAAAGTGACAAATGCAGAATGTGTAGTGAGAGGGTTAAACAATACGGTGCATTGTTAGTGAAAGCCTGAAATTAGCCCAATGCAAATACAAAGGACATAACTATGTGGCAAGAATGATACATTGGGAGCTTTGTGGAAATTATGGCCCATAAAGACCAAAAACGTGGTATGACCAAATACCAGAAAGATTCACTGAGAATGAAGGTTGCAAAATCTTGTTCAAGGTGAATAAAAGTTGTATGAGAATATCTTAACAGTATTTACATTTCTTAATATTGCTTATTTCTAGAATGTGTGTATATCTGGCCTTATAGGTAAACCTGTTAATGTCTTTACAGAAATTGGGGTCTATATGGTTTGAAAGTACAAATGGAATCACAAATTTCAGAAATAATGGAAAAGAGAATTCCAATAATAAAATACAAAGAATAATTACGCTTTAATCGATGGTAGTAATCTTTGTCTTTGTCTGCCTTTAATTTCTTGGAGGTAGCTGCAGATTTCTCTGATAAGTAACATTTTCTATTTTTTTTATTTATTTCAAATGATAAACAGCTTTCATCAGACAGACATTTTTCTGCACATTCATCTGCTGTTACATCTTCCTTATCCAACAATGTTTTCCCAGGTACATCCAGAGCAGCATCTTTTATTTTCACAAAATGGAGCTGAGGATCTAAAGTTAAAGCAAAATTTAGGCTAATGAAAAATAACAACAATTACAATAATTTCTAACATAAAAAGTAAGCCAAATCTTTAGGTAAGTACTGGTCAATTAAATTAGTCCCTACACTTGACTGATGTCTTATTTTATTAACTTAAAATGGGCAAAGTTCACATCAACGAGATTTAAACTAAGAAATAAAATTGCCAGAACAAATACCACAACATATTTTGTCTGATGCTTGAATGATTCTGTCAATACATTACCCTTATTATCAAGAATAATCATAATCATTGTTGAAGTCTCCAATATTAATGATAATGGTTCCTAACTTAAACACAAGGCTACAGATCCTGCAGGGAGGATACACAAAAAATTATCAACCTCTGTTCTTGAATAGTGCTTGTTTAATCAATCTCAGAAGTATGAAAAGTGAAGTACATCTTGGTGGGATTTGAGCCTAGAATGTAAAAGTACATAACTAAATATGGCTAGTCGCTCTACTGATTTTATAGTGTTTTGTCTTGGAAAACTAAAATGATTTGACTATCATCTTCATCTAGTAAATAAATATGAATATGTAGTAAATATGAATATGTAGTAAATTCACCAAACTTAAACTTTCAGTGATAGGAAGAAAAAGGCAATTCATATTTATAAGGTTGTCTCTTCTGAATTTATTTATTAGACTATCCATTTTAATGATCAATCACGGTAAAATTACAGTTGATCACAATATCTTTATTTTACTATTTGTTTTCCATAGAGGAAGTAACTCTGAGTATTTTTCCATAGTTGTTCTTTTAGTATAAATTTGGATTGAGTGGTGTGAGTCAATGATCAGTTCATGTTACATAGACATTTAGTGCCCTTGAGAAAGACATGAATATCACAATCTCTTTCTCTAATTATGTTTAGTCATGAACAAAAGAATACATAATTGATTACAATTCGAAAATATTTATATGTTTTAATAAGCTATCCATGGCAGAAACCATTTAGCCATGAATTTCTCAGGTCATCTTCTCTCCTAAATATGTGAGATTAAAGTGGTTCTTGCCCAGCCTGAGCAACTCTGGGTTAATATGAATGTTTCCTACTGTAACATATATATTAACATTGTGGATGAAAATTAATGGATGGAAACATTTTGGAAGCTAACTGGTGATAAGTCTCTAGACTTCAATTTCTTGGTCAGCAAACTTAATCCATCACTCAATTTAATAGTATTATCAGGCTCTATGGTAATATCAATGGAATCCACTACATTGCAAGTATTTGGAGAAGTCTCTGGTCTGAAGATAACTTCCCTCTCCTTCTCACCAGCTGCAAACACTGGAAATAATAATGGAATCAGCCAGTCTTCTTTTGGTGAAGACATTTAACACAATAATTTAAGAAAATTACTTAAAGAGAGACAACAGGAGAGAAGCTATTTATGTTACCTTTACAAGAAGACGTTACTGGAGTCCATTTGTTGTCTTTTTGACATATTGACTTTAGTTGTACTCCATCTGAGCAAGTATAGAGTACTTCAGATTTATATGCAGTGGTTTTGTAGGACTTTGATGTACCAACAATATCTTTGGGAAGCCCGCAGTTAATATTTGCGAAAGCTGAAATTGAAAAGAGAAATTGATATCATTTGTGAGTATGTGTCAGGAAGAGGGTGAAAATGAGGAGATAATGACACATTTAAGACAAAAGATATTCAGTGAACCGAATTGAAGTAATTTGCACATAGATACAAATACAAATACACACACACACACACACACACA
>NC_068990.1:88569879-88573653 GCF_001194135.2 Octopus bimaculoides | reverse complement strand
CACACACACACACACACACACACACACACACACACACACACACTCACTCTCTCTCTCTCTCTCTCTCAACACATGATGGTAAAATCCAGTCAAATTCTTTTTTGATCATTCTGTGATAACACCGCTTAGCTAACTGGATTAATCTGATTAATTGGTAATCAGAGTGAACTGTGTAATCTTCATCATCATTTAACGTCCATTTTTCATGCTGGTATGGGTTGGATGGTTTTACCAGGGCTGGCAAGCTGGAAGGCTGCGCCAGTCTTATTTGGCTTTTTATGTGCCACAAGCAGGGATGCCAGTTACGTGACACCAGCATCATCCATAGCTATGATATCACTTGGCTTAACAACTCTTCTCAAGCATAGAGGGAGAAATGTAAATAGTGTATTTAAATAGATGGAGTGCCAAAAATTTTAAATAAGTAAAGTAATGTTGTAGGGAGAACGTACAAATACCTTAAAGACAAAGATATTTACCTGCAAGAAGTAGTAATCCAAATGTTTTTAAATCAGATCCCAATACTGGATGTTCAAGAACCAAATGAAGGGCAGATTTTCAATCCTGGGATCATTCTGATTCCAAAAGGTATAATATGTCTTTGTAGAGCAAATGTAGACTGAGATACAAGGGTCCCAGACAGACAAAATTTTGCTTTTACTATAATAGATATTTAATATATTTAATCTGTCTAATTTGTTTATTTACATAATTGCCTCTATATAAATATATAATTGCCTCTATATATATATTGCACAAACACATGTATGTATGTGTAAATAATACACACAAACACGCAGTTACATGCAAGTACATGCATAATAAAATAAAATGAAAACACTCTACTGACCTGGGTTAATGACGTAAATATCCCAATCCTTTTGATCTGGTTGAAGGTCATGAGTCAAGTGAGTTGCATTACTTTGATCACAGAACTTAGCTTTCTTATCATACTCATAAGAATTACATCCTGGAGTTTGATGACAAGCATGGTCACACTCCTTTAAGGTCATATTTTCCTGCCGTTTAAATGCATCTTCTCTTGGTATGGAAGTTCTTTTAAATTTTAAAATATCTTTATTGGCTAGATAAAAAAAGAAAGTAAATGAGAATTACATTTCATAATCCCATACACACACACATTAAACATTATATAGCATCTGGTGCATAATTTAATTTAAATGGACAATTTATTATAAACAAATAATTGATCCACAAAATGACAACTTGGAATTCATGTGAGTTTTAGCCCATCTTCATACTCATTTGAAACCTTCTTTCAAAATGTGTGTATCATTTGTATATCTTTTTCTAATTGATTAATTTAGTATTGTCTAAGTGCTGATCAACAGGTGTTTAGCCAATGTGTCAAGTGTTGTTAGAACCATTTAATCTTAAAGAAAAGCACACCAACAGAAGAAGGGTGTACATATAATTTATGTACAACTTAAACAATGAGGTGAGCTTCCAAGTATGTCTTATGATATAATACACTGCGTATGCATTTTGAGAAGAGTGATTATGCAGAGAAATGCTGTAACTTAGCAGTTTAGTAAAAGAGACTGATAGAATAAGTACTTGGCTTCAAAAAATAAATCTTAGAGTTGATTTGTTCAACTAAAATACTTCAAGGTGTTGCCTCAACAATCAAATGACTGAAACAGCTAAAAGATAGAAGATAAAAGATTTGTGGCTAAATTGGAGATTTTTTCAGTAATACTTGCTAGTGAATTTGATATTATAGCTTGGAAGTAGAAGATGAAATTCCCATGAAGTCTTCTGTTCTACTTCTTAAGTTTTTCATGGAGTATTCTTTGTGTAATGTCTGACTTAAAGTCTAAAGTAACATCTACCGAAGTAGTTACCATGAGAGATAGTCATACTGGAATTTTGGTGCAAAATGCACTCTTGTTTATATCGCTAGTGGCGAGATAAATCCTTGTTATGTTCAGCACCGAAATCACTGGATCATGTAATTTCAACCTTCTTTGATCTTGTCAATGTTGGACACTTGACTGCTACAGGTAGCTGCAATTCATCTCTTCACCAGCAATATATAGAATCACAGTGTGAGAACATGTGCTGGTGTCATGATTAGCCAGTTAGCTTGTTGAAAAATACATATTAGTGACAGAGGCAGTATTAATATCAAGATATAATATTTATCCCCACTTAAAAGTAGATATTCTATAAGAGAAAACTGCATCACAAAGTAGAAATGGAATCACAAATTTCAAAATTAGTGGAAAAGAAAAACACAAAGAATAATTACGATTTACTCGTTGGTAGTAATCTCTGCTTTTGGCTGCTTTTATTTTCTTGGAAAAAGCTGCAGATTCCTTTGATAAATAACATTTTCCAGTTTCTTCAGTTATTTCAAATGATAAACAATTTTTGTCAGACAAACATCTTTCTGCACAAACATCTGCTGTTACACTTTTATTACTCGCCAAAGTTTTCCCAGGTACATCCAGAACTGCACCTTTTACTTTCACAAAATGGATCTTAGAAACTGGAATTAAAATAAGATTTAGACAATTGTAAACACCAAAAACAAAAATTTCTAACATAAAAAAAGGACAAACATTTGAGGTCGGAAGTGACTGATTAAAGTGGGCCTTACACTTGACTGGTATTTTATTTTATTGGCCATGGAAAAGAGCCAGAAATGTTTTGTCTGATGTTCTGATGATTTTCTCAATCCATCACCAGCATAAATAATTATTGTTGATGCTACCCAATCTGCTTCATGACTAAGGATTGGGAATGAAATTTAATGAATGGAAACTATGCTGAAGCCTGCTGGAGAGAACACACTTCCTCACTTGATGTTCTTGGATGGTAAACTTAATCCATCACTCAAATTAATACCATTACCTCATCCATGGATAGCTTATGCAAGTCTGCTCAGTTGCATGAATTTGGAAAGTTTTCTGGTCTGAGGATAGCTCTCGCTCTCCCTTCAACCAGCCACAAATTCCATAGAAATTGTCATGGATACAGACATTCTTCTTCTGACAAAGATATTTAATAAAAATTTAAACAAAAATACATAGACAGAGACAACAAGAGAGAACCTATTTACATTACCTTCACAATTGGATGCAACTGGAGTCCATTTATTGTCATCTTTACACTTTGACTTCAACTGTTGTCCTCCTGGACATGTGTAGGTCACTTCAGATTTATAGGTGGTGTCAGTGTAGGACTTCTTTGCACCAACAACATCCTTTGGAGGTCCACAGTTAACTTTTGTAACAACTGGAAGTGATAAGAGAAACTGATATCAATAGTGAATCTATGGCAGGAGGAGGAGGGGGAGAATGAGGAGATAAGGACAAATCTAGAATAAAAGATATTGACTGTATAACAAACTGAAGACATTTGCACACGCATACAGACATACAGATATCACATGAAAGGAAGTGATCCTTAAGGATCCTGGTGAAAAGCTTAGTCACCAAGGAAAATTGGTATATACAACAGTTACAGAGCATAACAGAAAAGGTACAAAGATGATGGATATTCACATAATTTATTCCAGCTAGCTTATGCATGTTTCTGATGAGGTTGTAGAATCATAGTTCCCAAATACAATTATCACATTTATTAATCAATCCCATAATCTTCTCCAGAGCTAGACCATTCTGTCTGCATTGTTAGTGGCTGTTGTCAATGGTATCATTGTTACCATTCTTAGCATTATCATTAGTTATGATACTATTGCTATTTCTGTTAGAGTTGCTTCCATTGCCATTAATATATATATATATA
>NC_068990.1:88550881-88569294 GCF_001194135.2 Octopus bimaculoides | reverse complement strand
TATATATATATATATATATATATATATATATCACATATTAATTTTTTCAAGTTTATCACACAGTCACTTATTTCTCTAATTTTGTCACAGATTGGCTGACCGAAAACTCTTTCCTTGTAGAATCACTAAGTGCAAGTGTATCCATCCATCTGAACACACTTCTCTCCAACAACAATGTAGTACAGTTGCTGTACTACTTGGCAAAACTAGTCTAAGCATATGTATCCTATCACACATTCTAACTATTTTGATCACTTTATCCATTTAGTTTTCATCTAGAAATATGCTTACACCATTTAGCCTACCACCATTATCTACCCAGAATATTTTACACTTACGTTCTTTGCCTGAGATGAACCTGGCTGAAGTTCCCTCCACCTTACTTCTTGAATGCACCACACATCTGCATGTCTCTGTTCTTGCATTTAGACAAGTTTACTACTAGACCCAACTTTCAATGTGCCTACATTGACTGTGTTAACTCTATGGATGTGGAATGCATGACAAGAGGGAACAGGTGGTTAGTGAACAGCATTCAGCATCTGAATATGTTTGTATGGATGTTGCCAACAGGTAAACCATATCAGTTTGTCCCCCTGCATCTACCAGAAGAGGGTGTAGTAGACAACCATTGTTTATGAAATATAAATAATACTGATTAATTAGTCAACTGGAGTCACATTCCTGAGGTGAGAATGCTAGCTATGCCTTTTATATTGCAATACTGTTGTTAATAAAATGTTGGTGTGAGTGGAAGGGTGGTGAGGAAAGAAAAAGTTTTCTGATACAAGTTTCCCAAGGAGGAGGAGAAGGAAGAAGAAAAAAAGAGGAGGAGGACGAGAAAAAAAAATAAGAAGAAGAAGAAAGTATCTGATACAGAAGGAAGAAATGGGTGGGTGCACTGTGAACAAACAAGCTGCATGACTGGAATGAGGGGGAAATATACTAAGGACATGATGTATAAATTTTCAACAGACTGAACATGAAGCATATTTAGGACAGAGGCAGATATGTATACACACACATATGTATGATAATACACACAGGCATGCACAAAATAAATAAAATGGAAACACTCTACTGACCTGGGTTAGTTAAGAATATATCCCAACTTCCATCGTTGGGTTTAAGTTCATCATTCAACTGAGTCACATTACTCAGATCACACAACTTAGCTTCAGCATTGTACTGATAAGAGTTACATCCTGTATATTGTTGACAAGAATTTTTACACTTCTTTAAGGTCTTATCCTTAAGCCGTCCTAAAGTAGCCTTACTTGGTACGCTAACCTTTTTCAACATAACAGGCCCTTCATCAGCTGAAACAAAATAGAAAACAAGAAATATATTTCATATGCATCTACCCACTCAAGGACACATACATACACATTTCCTAGCATATGTTAAATATTGTAAAGCATGTGGTGCATAATTTTGTAAATGGTCAATTTATCATAAACAAATAAATAAATTTTCAGAATGCATATGATTTGTAGAACATCTTCAGACTTATTTGAAACCTTGTCTCCATAGTTATGCTGCAGATAATATATTTGTACACCTCTCTTTTAATTGTGTGCAGATCCAATCCTGTTTATTTCTGCTCTGTATGACAGCTCTGCCACTTTATCAGTTGTAATTAGTGCTTTGCAGCACACTCCTAATCATAATGAATTCCTCAAACAATAAAAAATTATATTTGTGGGAAAATGATAGGAAGGGTATCTTGCTATATTAACTATGAGAAAATATAGGAAATGCACTACATAGCGTGGTATTACTTTTTCTATTATTCTGTATATTAGATTATGTAGCACAGCTACTAGAAGTGAGACATTGTGCTGTAAAAGTACTGTCAAAGCCATGTCAACATGGAGAGGTAAAGAAAATCCACAATCACTGCTTCTACCACTGCCACCACCACTACTACAACTATGTGGGTTTAAGAAAGAGAACAGGAATTTCCTTTCTGATATGCACATATGCATGCATGCATGCACACAACATACAATTGAAAACATGCATAAAAGTTTTCAAGGTGAACAAATGCTGTATGACAATGTCTTTTTAGAATTTTTTCAATTCTTAATATTTTTTTTTCTTTTACAGATGAACCTTCAATGTCTTTACAGAAATAGTTGTCCGTAAGTAATCTAGAAATTCAAATGGAATCACAAATTTCAGAAGAAGAGGAGAGGATAATTCTTATAATAAAATACTAAGAATTGTAGTGAAGTCATTTTTGAGAATTTTCAGCATGCATGCGCGGGTCAGAATCTTCTGGAAGGCCTACAGAAGTTCCCTCAAGAGCATGTGCTTAAAACTTGCGAAAAAATTTCATCGCGTTTCTCGCTAGCGTTTTTGACTCGAGGTTCAGCCGTTGAACATTGCAGACGTGTTTTCACTAGCAATTCGCCTATGCTCTTGTCCCAGACGCATGGAACTTGACCAGCTCTGTTTGCTGCTGGAGTTTCTGTGAGATTGTTTCTCACAGGTGTTTGATCAACTCTAGTTTTGCTGTTTAATTACCAACTCATAAATTCGAGATGTTTCAAGTTATATATTTCAATTGTTGTTGACTGTCCTAATGAACATTTGTTACATGTTCATGATAAAAGTCTATTTTGAATGTACCAAAATATATACCAAACAGAAGAGTGTTGTGTGTGTAACGTTCTATTGATGATTGACTAAATTGTACATATTGTACATATTGTACATAAACAATAAAGAGTATCATTATTGTTTGGACGCTTTTCTTAATTCAAAACAAATTGATGTAAGGAAATTATGTAGCACCCACTCAGTGCAAGAATACACAAGCAGAATATACTACAGAATAATTACATTTTACTCGTTGGTAGTAATCTTTGTTCTTGACTTTCTTTATTTTCTTGGAGGAACTTGCAGTTTGCTTTGATAAGAAACATTTTCCATTTTCTTTATTTATTTCAAATGATAAACATTTTTTGTCTGACAAACATTTTTCTGCACAGGCTTTTGCTGTTACATTTTTTTTCTTCCACAATAATTTCCCTGGCACATCCAGAGCTGCACCTTTTACTTTCACAAAATGGATCTGAGGATCTAGAATTAAAACAAAATTGAAACCAATAAACAATAACATCAACAACAACTATAATAATTTACCATCATAAAAAACAAGTCAGAACTTTGAGGTAGGAATTGATCAATGAAATTGGCATCTACACCTGACCAGTATCATATTTCATTGGTCCTGAGAGGACAAAATATCAGCAGCATTTGAACTCTGAAGCTAAAGAAGCAGAGCAGATAACACAACACATTTTGTCTGATGCTCAGATGATTGTGTCAACCTATTACTCTTAACAACAAGAATAATTATAATTATTATTGATGATAACAATATTAATGATAGTGGTTCCTAACTCAAATAGAAGGCCACACACTGAGTAGTAAATATATATAGTAAATATATAAATGAAAATAAATCAACCTCAGAATTATAATAGTTGTTTGAATTTGAACTGAGAATGTAAAAGGATGTAGCTCACCACTTTACTATTTTGAAAAGGTTTGTCTTGGAAATCAAAAATCATTTCCCTTCCATCACCATCTTGTGAATCATATAAATATATAGTAAATATGGACACTCACTACTTCAAGTAGCAAGTCAAGAAATTTTAATTCATCAAAATTTTACTTTCAATGAGATGAAAAAAAAAATGTGATTATATTCACAAGGCTCTCTCTTCTGAATTTCATGACCAAAATAAGACATCAACATAATTTTACCCTACCACTTTGTTGCAAGCGTCTGTGAGATCCCTGGTCTGAAAATAACTAGTTCTCCCCCACAGACATTGAGGAACTAGTCATGTATTCAGTCAGTCTTCCTCTGACAAATGCATTTAACACAAAATTAAAACAAAATTGCATAGACAGAGAGAACAAGAAAGAAGCTACTTATGTTACCGTTACAGGTTTCCACAACTGGAGTCCATTTGTTGTTTTTTTCGCATACTGACTTTAGTTGTTCTCCCTCTGGGCAAGTATAGGTCACTTCAGATTTATAGGTGGTGGTTTCATAGGAGTTTGTGGCACCAGCAATGTCTTTTGGATTTCCACAGTCAATGTCTTCATAAGCTGAAATTGAAAACAGAAATTGACATCAATGTTGCATGTAAATTATGTGTGTGTACCCTGCTAAATGAGTAGGAAAGGCATTGGTAGGAATTCCATATGATATACTCAGTGCAAGATATGGACATATGAGAGGTGCAGTAGTAGAACTATGGGAAGATTAACAGAGAAAGTAGTCTTGTATGTGGCAGATGTGGAGGAACAATAAACACTAAGGACACACAGAAATTGGATTTTCCAGCAAACGCCCTATATATTGATCTTTTAAATTTTAACCCTATTTCTGGGGTTACTTCACAACTCTGTGGTCCTGGGTGGAGTCTTGCTTATGTGGTTAAAAATTTGCTCCGCAACAAAGGATGAAATTTGGTAGCTGAAAGCTATGTGGAAGCCTGCTGAAAGGAGAAACTTCTGCATTTCTCCTATTTGGTTGGCAGACTTAATCCATCATCCATTTTAATACCTGGCCCTTCGGTAGAATTGATGATGTCCACTCTGTTGCAAGCATTTGAAGAGGTCTCCGATCTGAGGAAAGCTTCCTTCCTACCTCCCACCACCCACAATCACTGTAGAAATTGCCATAGAGTTAGACAAAGACATTTAGCATAAAAATAAAACAAAATCACATAGACAGAGACAAAAAGAGAGCAGCTATTTGCATTACCTTCACAGGTAGAATTTACTGAAGTCCATTTATAGTCCTTTCCGCATTTTGACTTTAGTTTGCCTCCATGTGGACATGTGTAGGTCACTTCACTTCTGTAGGTGGTGGAACTGTAGTACTTTGATGCACCAACAATCTCTCTTGGTGGTGCACAGTTTATTTTGTCATGAGCTGGAATTGAAAACAGAAATTGATACATTGGTGTGTGCATTTTACGAGGAGGGTGACAATGAGGAGATTATGACAAGGTTAAAACAAATCAATATGTGAATCAATTTGAAGAAAATTGCTCACACATATAGAAACATATGTGTATTACATTGAAAAATGCAAGCATGAAAAGTAATATTCTTAAGATTATAAACATGGAAAACTACAGGACAAGTTATTATACCTGTAAAAGTATAGGACAAACTATTACTTCAAGTAAAGTAAAGAATAAGAAACTTTTTACTTAAAATATTGCAGCAAAGAATGCCAGTTCTTCTAATTTATCACTCTTGACAGTTCTCATCTTTTAAATTTATAGTACAAAACTGTTCAGCTAAAATGTAAGTTTGTCTAATTAGTCACTTTTTTCTGTATCTAAAAGAGCAAATTAGTCAAATTCTACTTAAATAAGTATAGTGTTACTTGTAAACTGTATTAAAATCATTATCATCATCGTTTAATGTCCGTCAATATCACTGTTTTGTGGAATTTTCTAGTTGTTATCAGAATCTTGCAAGATGTACACATGGAGCTGATTTCCTCTGAAAGCCAACAGAGTATCCCACCTGCAAGCCAACAGGTATCAGCACTGGTATTGCAAATGCATTGTGGGACGTATCACTGACTCTCACTTTGCTGAATGCACCTCCGTCCAAAGACTGTATGGCCTTCATAAGACATCCATCTATTCCTACCTTGCTTATAAAACCACAGAACATGTGACTCTGATCAAGGCCTTCTCTATATTGATCAATGCTAAATATAGGAGTTTGCTGTTAGCTAAATATTTCAACAACTTTCACTAGGAACACAGCATAAAGCGTCTTATGCAGTCTATTCTTGTTCTTAATAAATTACCCTTTCTGTCACTGTCATAACATTAATAAAAATCTGATTCTTCTGTGGTCTCCTCTCTCTAGTGCATCACTGTTGTATTTGTAGTAGTTGAGGCTACTCTAATCATTGTTTATGATTTTTCCTGTATTACTTTAGTAACTAGCCTGTAATCCAATTTGCCAGATATTTTAAGCCTAACAGTAATGATTCCTGATGAACCAGCTGCTTTTCCTACCTTCCTATCCTTGATTGCCCTGATCACAATACTTAAGACAATTTGAGAGCCTGGTCACTGCATTAGGTCTATTAACTACTCTTTTGTCACGTGTAACTTAATAGCACCAACTGATAGAATCTGTTAAACTGATTCTAAGTCAACTTTTGTGGTGTCATAGCCAATTCAATTTGTGACATGTATCCAACTACAGGTGACTTATTTAGCAAGAAAGTACAACATATTTGCAAAACAAAACAAAAATTCAAATATAAGTATAATTGTGTCAGAATATACTTCAATTCCACATCAACAGACAATGTGGAATTTGATTTGATACTAATATGATGTAATCACACTTATAGTGTGAATGTATCAGCTTCAGAAACATGTGTTGTACTTAAATGGATTCGTCCATTTTTATTATTCATATGTTTATTTATCATATACTGTGTAAAGTAAGTTACAACTGAACCTGGAGTTGTGCAGAATCTGTTATCTTATCAAAATTACTTCATAAAGTCATTTATGGAATGAAATGAATGTAATATAAATAAATTAATAAATCTTATTGATTGATTAGTTTTTCCTGTGATTGTTTTATTCAAGCCTCATGTATGTGAGATGCTAACAAGCTGTTGACTATGAGCTACAGGGTCCCTTTGAACTGATGTACACTTATATGTGTGTGTGCATGTGTGTATTATAAACATGTATATCTTTATGTATATACACATGAACATATACATGCACGTGCACACTCAAAAACTAAAATGAAAGCATTTTACTGACCTGGGTTAATGACGTAAGTATCCCAACCCTTTTTATTGGGTTGAAGGTCATGAGTCAAGTGAGTTGCATTACTGTGATCACAGAGCTTAGCTTTTTTATTATACTCAAAAGAGTGACATTCTGAATTTTTATAACAAGCTTCATAACAGTTCTTGAAGTTCATGTTCTTCAGTCGTTTTAATGTATCCTTCTCTGGTATAGAAGTTTTTTTAAATGTGAAAAGATCATCAGAGGCTGGAAAAAATAGAAAGGAAACAAAAAGTACATTTTATACTCTCTTATACACATATTAAATTTTATACAGCATCTGGTGCATAATTTCTTTTAAAAATGAGTATCACTGACTGTTTTCCTTGCTGGCATGGATTTGGCAATTTATTATAAACAAATAATTGATCCACATCTTCAGACTCATTTGAAACCTTGTTTCAAAACTTAAGTTGCATGTAATCCATTTGTACCTTCCTTTTCTAATGGTGTGCTTTTGTACAATTTAAACATAATTCAAAACAATGTCAACCAGCATGTGAAGTGTCCTTGTGGTCATTTAATCTTAAACAAAAGCACACCATCAGAAGAGGGGTGTACAAATGTATTATCTACAACCTAAAACCATGAGGCAAGGTTCCATGTGTGACTCATGATGTACTAGAACTTACATCAATTATGAGAAGGGTATTTCATGCAGAAAAATAATTTTTGGATGGATTGTATTTTTATAATAAATTGTCCATTTAAAATATAATGAACCAGATGACTTTCAGATATTTTATTCAAACTTTCAGCTATATGGTACTTCTACATGAGTATCTAAACTTGATGATCTAGCGTTGATGAGATGCAGTTTGGATTTATAGAAGCATGACTGATGCTATATTCCTGGTAAGGAAACAGCAGCAGTGTTTAGCCAAAAATAAACTTCTGTACTTGGCTTTCACTGAGGTGGAGAAAGCCTTTGACAGGGTCTCCCACTCCCTTATCTAGTCGTCAATGTAGAAGCTAGGGACAGATGAATGGTTAGTGGGTGCTGTACAAGCTATGTTCAGGGATGCTGCCAGTAAGGTGAAGGTTGGGAATGAGTACAGTAATGAATTCAGTGTACAGGAAGGAGTTCACCAAGGATTAATTCTCAGCCCCCTCTTGTCTATAATAGCCCTCCAGGCCTTAACAGAGAAATTTAAAACTGACTGCTCCTGAGAGCTCCTCTACTCTGATTACCTTGTGCTTATAGCTGAATCACTATCTGACCTCCAGAAGAAATTTCAGGTGTGGAAGAATGACCCAAAATCTAAGGGCCTTAGAAAACATGCATAATAGTGTTCAATGTGAACCAACTCCGTGTGAAAATGCCCTAAGAATATTTACTATACTTTCATAACACTTTTTTTCATGAACATTTCAATATCTGTCCTCATAGGTAAACCTGTCAATACTTTTTCAGAAATGGTTGTCTATATACAATGAAGTACAAATAGAATCACAAATCTCAGGAAAAAAAGGAAAGAGAATTCCACTGATAAAACCCAAAGAATAATTACGTTTTACTTTTTGGTAGTAATCTTTGCTTTTGTCTGATTTCATTTCCTTAGAGGTAGCTGCAGTTTCTTTTGATAAATAACACATCCCACTTTTTTTCATTATTTCAAATGATAAACATTTTTTATCAGTCAGACATTCATTTGCACAGGCTTCTGGTGTTACTTTTTTCTCTTTCCACAATGTTTTCCCAGATACATCCAGAGCTGCACCTTTTACTTTCACAAAATGGATCTGAGCAACTAGAATTAAATAAAATTTAGACAAATGGAAACAACATCAACAGTAATAATAATTTCAAACATAGAAAACAAAAAGGACAAAAATTTGAGGTAGGGGTTAATTGATTAAACTGGCTCCTACACTTGACTAGTATTTTTATTTTATTGGCCCTCCACAATCTTAAAAAGGGAAGGCCAGATTATCTAATGTGGTCAAAGGGTCAAACCTGACTTGGGTAATGGAATTGGTGGGCATTACACTCTAACAATATATTGAAGATTAGTGGAGGGGAAAGAGCACTGATATTCTCAGGAATGTTCCGGACTTTCATGTAAATGAGGTGGCAAGTTGGTTTCAAAAATGTTTTTGGTCTGGGAATACTACAGGCAACTTCCTGGCAATGCTAACAAAGAACTCTTCTAGTCCCCCACCCAAAAGAAAATCTAGTCATGAATATACCATCAGACTGTGCCATCCAAGATGTGCACAGAGTAACAAATTAATGTTACAGGCACTCATTCAGTGTCCAGGCATTATTGACTTATAGATTCATGTAAAACAGCAGCTATTGTGTGTGTTTCAAATCTGTCAGAAAATTCCATTATGATGATTGCCCCACATCCTCCTTTAACTGAGTGCAAAAGGTAGTTTTCCTCTGTCTGGTAGCTATAGCAAAAAAGGTTGTGTAGTGGATGAGATTCAAAGGTCTGGTAATTGGGACTTTGCTCTTTGGTCAATCCCTAATTTGTATTATTAAGGTTTTACTTGTCAAGAAGTTGAGGATGGAAAAGAAGATACTCTTCTCAAGAAAATTTATCAAAAGTATTGCGGAGTTGTAAGAAGAATGAGAGCATTTGGGGGCCCACAATGCATAAACCTCTATGTCAGAGAGCAATAATTAGATAGGACACTTGTACTTGAAGTAAAGAACGATGGTGGAGCACTTCAAATCATCCTAAATAGAGATCCTTCTACATTCCAAAGGACGGCATCATCATTCTCATTTGCATTTTAAATGTATAAATAAATACTTGTTTCAGCATTGGATGAAATGTTAACAAATACAGACCAAGTCAACTCTCTCTGTCACTCTTGTGGTAGTCAAGAACGCAAAATAACAGTCAAGTAATGGAACAGATGATGTTGAATAAACTTCTGCAACATAAAAGTTGTATTTTTTACCTCCAATCAGAAACCATCATTATTTGTTTCATTATAATTTAGGATGGTGGAATGGAATATTATTTGAGAATCAGAAATCTGTTTTAGATTATGGCTGACTTCTAGTATAGAAGAACTCAGTGCCATGTATTATACAGAATTTTGGATGATGGCACACTGTATGGATGAGAATGTTCAAGTTAGAAATTAAGAGAAAAACTGCCAAAATGAGCTGAGGTATAGCTATGGAAGTAATAAGTCAACTTCATAATATTGTAGCACTGTTTGGACTTCTGGCTCTGTGGCTAAAAATCTGCTCCACAGCTAAGCTTTGTTGATAACATTTGGTGGAAGGAAACTAGCAGAAGCCTGCTGGGGAGAAAATACTTCCACACTTTCTTTGGTGGAAGACTTAATCTATCAGCCAAATCAATATCATTACCCAGCTCTTGAGTATCTTTAATGAAGTCTGTTGTATTGCAAGAATTTGGGGAGGTCTCTGGTCTGAGAATGAATTCTCTTCTCCCTCCCACCAGTCACAAATACCATGGAAATTGTCACGGACACAGCTAGTCTTTCTCTGACATAAACTTTGAACACAAAACTAAAACAAAATTACAAAGACAGAGTCAAAAAGAGAGAACCTATTTACATTACCTTTACAAGACACTTCTGGAGCCCATTTATTGTTCTCTTTACATGCTGCCTTTAAAATTTCTCCATCTTGACAAGTATAGGTTACGTTAGATTCATAGGAAGTCGTATTGTAAGATCTCAATGTACCAGAAACATCTTTTGGTGGTCCACAGTCAATTGTTGTCAAGACTGGAATTGATATGAGAGAAATTAATATCACTGGTGTATATATGTTAGGAGAAAAGTGAGAAAGAGGAGATAATGACAAATTTAGAATACAAGACTGAACAAAGTAAACATATTTGCATGCACATGCACAAATATATATATGTAGTATCTTTTGTGAGTACAGTTAGACCTCCCTGTAGATTATCTTCATTCAGTCTACTTTCAATATAATTGTTTGATTACTATTATAGTTAGCAGTATTACTTGTTATGATATACAACAGAGCAAATGTAGGAGAAATAATGATGAACACAAATTTATATCATATGTTTTCCATATCATATGTTAATCCCAAGCAATATCAAGTATCCTTGCTAGTGTATATAAAAATATATACACATTCGTATACGTATATATAAATACACAAAGACATATACAATAAATAAAATGGAGAATTTCTACTGACCTGGCAAAGTCATGTATATATCCCAACTTCCATTGTTGGGTTTAAGTTCATTACTCAACTGAGTCATATTACTCAGATCACACAACTTAGTTTGCTCATTGTACTGATAAGTGCTACATCCTATATATTGAAAGCAAGCTTCACTACACTCATTCAAGGTCTTGTTCTTAAGTTGTCCTAAAGTAGTCATTCTTGGTACACTAACTCTTTTAAGCTTCAAAGGTACATCAGCTGGAAAAAGAAAAAGAAAACAAGGAATACATTTTATACTCATCCACCTACCCAATCAATCACAAACACATTACATGCACCACAAACATCATTAAATACTGGAAAGCATGTGACAGATGACTTGTGAATGGACAATTTATTTTAAATAAATAATTGATCCACAAAATGATGCCTTAAACAGAATTCATGTGATTTATGGAACAATTTGTGAGTTATTTGAATGTAGTTAGATTGATAGTAATCTTTATGTTTAAATCAAACTTCTTGAAGAATCCTGTTAAATTCTTCCTAAATGTATTCATAGTGGGATTGTTCATATTACTTGAAATTGTTAGGCCAGTGTCTCTGTATTTGAGGGTGCCCAGGATAAATATAGCAGTTACATCTGCAGCTTCAGCTCAGTTAAAAATTCTCATTATATATATATTATATATAATGAGAAACATTTATTGCCACATCAATATGGCTGTTCGACTTTACTACTGTTTTAACTCTAGGCAGATCCTCCACCAGTTGGTTACCAGTGCAACCTGCACCCTGTATATATTGCAAGCAGGGGAGCAAACCTCTACCATCCTCCAGCAGATGGTAGGACTACTTGTTGTGCTGCTTGCTGTGTTGTTCTTCATACCATGGAACTATTCTGAAGAGAAACTTATTTTAAGCAGCAAGGATTCTTTTTGTCCCAGCAGACAATTGGTCTGATTCTAGAGGTATGTGGAAATGTACTCTCTTTGTGTGGTATAATGGTTGGTGAGAGGAAAGGGATCTTGCAATATTAACCATGACAAAATATAGGAAATACACAACTACATTGATTGGCATTACCTCAGCACTGCGCTATAACAGCACTAAGGTAAACATGGATAAATGATGAAAAGGCCGTTGCTGCTGAAACTGATGTTACAGTAGCTGTTGCTGCCACCACCACCACCACCACCACCACCGCCACCACCACGACTGCTACTCAGGTGTAAGGAAAATAAGAAGTTTCTTTTCTTACATAAAAATGCAAGTGAACCTATGCATAAAAGTGTTACTCCCACCACCACCACCACCACCACCACCACCACTATTATTACTATTCAGGTTTAAGGAAAATAAGAACGCTTTCTTTTCTTACATATAAATACGATCAAAAGCATGCATAAAATTGTTCAAGGTGAATAAATTCTCAGTAAGAATGCCTTAAAAGTATTTACAATTCTTAATATTGCATTTTTTTCTGTCCTTATTTGTAAACCTGTCAATGTCTTTACAGATTTGGCTGTCTACATACTATGAAGTACAAATGAAATCACAAATCTCAGGAAAAAAAGGAAAGAGAATTCCAATGATAAAACAAAGAATAATTACATTTTACTCGTTGGTAGTAATCTTTGTTTTTGGCTTTCTTTATTTTCTTGGAGGAACTTGCAGCGTTGTTTGATAAGTAACATTTTCTATTTTCTTTATTTAATTCAAATGATAAACATTTTTGGTCTGACAAACATTTTTCTGCACATTCATCTGCTGTTACATCTTGCTTATTCCACAATGTTTTCCCAGTTTCATCCAGAGCTGCATCTTTTATTTTCACAAAATGGATCAGAATATCTAGAATTAAAGGAAAATTTAAACCAATAAGCAACAATATCAACAACAATAACTTTTCATCAAAGAATCTAGGTCAAAACTTTGAGGTAGAAATTGATCAATGAAATTGACTTATACACCTGACCACTAGCATATTTCGTTGGCCCTGGAAAAGCAATGCTTACATCAGTTGCATTTGAACTCTGAAGCTAAAACGCCAGAAAAATGACACAACACATTTTGTCTGATACTCAAATGATTCTGTCAATCTATCAGTCTTAATAACAAGAATAATTATAATTATTATTAATGGTAACAATATTACTGAAGATAGTTCCTAACTCAAACACAAGGCCACACACTGTGTAGTGAATATAAATAAACTTCAGTACTTGACTAGCACTTGTTTTATCAACCTCAGAAGTAAATAAGACGAAGCACATCTTGTTTGAATTTGAACTGAGAATGTAAAAAGATGTAACTAAATGCAACTAGCTATGGAAAAGGCTAAAACCCATCACTTTTCTGATTTTGTCATGTCTTGTCCTAGGAAACAATATAATTTTCCTTCTACTATCATGTAACGAATAAATATAAATATGTAATAAATGTGGACACTCACACCTTAAGGTAGCAAGCTAAGAAATTTTAAATTATCAAAGTTATACTTTCAATGAAATGAAAAAAAAAAAAAAGTGATTATATTTATGAGGCTGACTCTCTTATTTATGAGGCTGACTCTCTTATTTATGAGGCTGACTCTCTTATTTATGAGGCTGACTCTTCTTAATTTCATGATCAGAATAAGCCTAATTTTAACAAGAAATGAGGTTGAAATTTTGATTAATAAAAATATTTTCATTGAACAAGTAGCCCCTTTACTATTTGTTTTCCATGCAGGAAGTGGCCCTAA
This sequence comes from Octopus bimaculoides, assembly GCF_001194135.2. Lineage (NCBI taxonomy): Eukaryota > Metazoa > Mollusca > Cephalopoda > Octopoda > Octopodidae > Octopus > Octopus bimaculoides. Next base: position 88,555,544 of record NC_068990.1, on the reverse strand, counting down.
GTATTTTTCCCAAGTTGTTCTTTTAGCATAAATATGGGATGAATGGTGTAAGCCAAAGATTACAGTTTGATTCTCAGTCCAGTTCAGTTCACTTTACATAACCCTTGATAAAGACATGAACATCACATTCTTATTGATTTTCCTAATTATGACTCTAAACTCTTTTGTAAGAATTTGTAGAGGTCTCTGGTGTGAAGAGAGCTTCCCTCTCTCTCCCACCTGTCACAAACATCATGGAAACTATTATGGACTCAGTCTTCCTCTGACAAAGACATTTAACATGCAAAGATGGAACAAAATTACTTTGACAAAGACAAGAGAAGAGAAGCTATTTACGTTACCGTTACAAGCAGATGCTACTGGAGTCCATTTGTTGTCCTTTCCACATGTTGACTTCAGTTGTTCTCCTTTTGGGCAAGTATAGGACACTTCAGATTTATAAGTGGTGGTTTTGTAGGTCTTCACTGCATCAACAACTTCTTTTGGAGGTCCACAGTCAGTATTATAGAAATCTGGGATTGATAAGAGAAATTGATACCAATGGAGTGTGTTTGTTAGGAGGAAGGTGAGATGTAGATAATGAATGAATAAAATTGAAGATATAAATACATACATACGAACATAAACATTTATATATATACTTGTACGTATGAATATGCATACAAATATATGCATATATTTATTTATATATTCATAAACATACAAACATACATATATACATACATATGTATATAATTCAATATACATATGCTTTGGAACAAAATATTTTGAGTTCTAGCAATAGGTTATTAGTAACATAATGCCTAATGAAATAAAATGTATGTCTGGTCAATATATACACACACGCGAAAAATTTAGAGAATAATATTGAGTGAAAGAAACTGAAGAAATTTATAATCTTATATATATATATATTTACAACACATGCCTATATACCTATATATTATATGAACATATACAAGCAAATAAGTGAGCATGTGCATAGACATACATATCTACTCACTGTCACTCTCATGCAAGGAGTGTCATTCATTTCCAATCTTTTGTGAAAACATGTCCTTACAGAATATACAGGGTGTTTTTTAGTGGCATGAGTACCAGTGAGGTCAAGAAGTAACTCTCACGGCTACACTCTTCAACTGAGTGAGAAATGCTATTAAAAGAGGATTCTTGGCTACCACAGCTGAGGGAGAGAGAAAGAGACTGTGAAGCATTGAGGATCAAAACCTAAAGATGGCAACAACTGCAACTGTAGAACCTCTTCATCCTGCCCTTTAGAATGTAACTGTCTCTTAAGCAATATTCTATTGTGCAAGCATAATCTCAAATACTACACTAAGTACTATATCCACACATATATAGGGTCTACAGCAAACCACCTCAAAACATGATACAACCACCACACATGCATGTGCATGCACACACACACAAACACAAATACACATACTTTTTGCAACCTAAACGATAAAAATAGTACTTCACTAACCAAACCTACATGGACTTCAAAATCAAGAAATATTCCATTTACCATTAACTGCAAAATATTTCTTGGCTTACTATATAGAGTTGTGAGTGTCTACATTTACTACATGTAGAATACACACACATTAAGATAAAATTACATGTAAACCAATTTTTGAGAGGAATGAAGTTAGTTGCTCCACTGGATGTGCAAAGTCAGTGTACATATGCAACAGAGCACTCATGTATTAAGAGAAAAGTCAGGCATAAAAACAATTAGATGCAGTGTGCAAGCACTGATTTCATCATGTGGTGTGTATGGATGTAGACAGCTGCATAAAGAAGTTGAGCCTAATGAAGGAAATTGCATAGGACCGAGATATTTGGCACCTCCAGAAGACCCATCCACCATAGCAAAATTGATATCTTAAAATCACCAAGGTAATGCTTGTCCATGAGGGACTCTGTTCCTCCCCTACTGCCATCCTCTCTGACCTGTCTACCTTGCCCCCACACTTCATCCCCTAACACTCATCACTTCTCTATCACCTGAAAGCAAAGTAGCCTCATACTACATACCCCTATTCATTCACACCTCGCTCAGTTTATTTCCTCCCCTCACTCACCTGCTCCCTTTATCTTAATAACTTGGAGACCATGTGAAACAGACAATGGAGCCTTGTGTAATTCTTGGCCTTACCAGCTCCTGTCAAACCAGCCAACCCCTACCAGCATAAAAAATAGATGTTAAATGATGATGATGATGATGATGATGATGATGATATGTATGCATATTGTATGCACATGTATGTACGTGTAAGTACACACAAACACACACATATATGTGGCAACACACAATAAATAAAATTAAAAAACTCTACTGACCTGGGCTAATGATGTAAGTATCCCAACCCTCTTTATTGGGCTCAAGGTCATGTGTCAAGTGAGTTGCATTACTTCGATCACAGGTCTTAGCTTTTTCCTTATACTCATAAGATTTACATCCTGGAGTTTGATGACAAACTTTATCACACTCCTTTAAGCTCACGTTTTCCAGCTGTCCAAAAGTATCCTGCCCAGGTATGGAAGTGCTTTTAATTGGTAAAATCTCATCATGCGCTAGAAAGGAAAAAGGAAGAAAACAAGGAATACATTTCATACTCAGACACATTAAATGTCATATAGCATCTGATGCATAATTAGTTTTAAAAGGACAACCTATTTTTGAATAATTCTGGGAGCATGGTATACTTCCTCCAGACATCAAAAATGCAGTCAACATCACTCTTTATAAGAATAAGGAAAAAAGTTACAAAGCTCCAATCACAGAGGCATTACCCTGCCATCACACGAAAGATCCTGGCCTGAATACTACTCATTATGGAGTGGTTTTATATATTGACCATTGCTGTGGATCATCTCTCTGAGAACTACTGTTGTTTTAGAACAAACCAAAACACCATGGACATGGTGTTTGTCTTGAGCCAGCTCTACTACTACTTACTACTTACTACTACTACTACTACTACTCAGGTTTAAGTAAAATAACAAGAATTTCCTTGCTTACACACAGAGAAAGAAGCAACTGAAAACATGCTTAAAATGTTCAAAATGAATAATGGCTGTTATTACAGTTCGTAAAGTTGCTTATTTCTGGAATATACTTATGTCTGTCCTTATAGATAAACCTGTCTGTCTTTGCAGAAGTGGTTTTCTGTACACTATGAAGTACAAATGAAATCACAGATTTCAGAAAAAGAGGTAAAGAGAAACACGTAGAATAATTACATTTTATTCGTTGGTAGTAATCTCTGCCTTTCATTGGTTTTAATTTCTTGGAGGAAGCTGCACTTTGCTTTGAGAAGTAACATGTTCTACTTCCTTTGTCTATTTCAAACATTAAACAATCTGCATAAAATAGACATTTTTGTGCACACGCATCTGCTGTTACATTTTTCTTATCCCACAAGGTTTTCTTAGGTGTATCAAGAACTGCACCTTTTACTTTCACAAAATGGAGCTTAGTAACTGGAATTAAAGTAAAATTGAGACAAATGCAAAAATGCAGACAACAAAAACAACAACAACAATAATAATTTCTAATGTATAAAGAACAAAGGTAAATGTAGAAAAAAAATTAACTTAATGTGGTACTGTCTGGACTTGTGGTAGCATGGCTAAATATCTACTTTACAACTAAGCCTTGCGAATGAAATATAATGGTCAGAAACTAGTAGAAGCCTGCTGGAGAGAACAAGATTCCTCATTTGCTGTTCTTGGCTGGCGTGTTTAATCCATCACCAAAATTAATACCATTACCTGATCCTTGGATAGTTTCAATGAAGTTCACTCTGTCACAAATGTTTGGGAAGTTATCTGGTCTGAGCTTAGCTTTCGCTCTCCCTCAAACCAGCCACAAATACAATGGAAATTGTCATGGATTCAACTATTCTTCCCCTGACAAAAATATTTGACAAAATAATTAAACAAAAATACGTAGGCAAAGACAACAAGAGAGAACCTATTTACCTTTACAATTAGATGCAACTGGAGTCCATTTAGAGTTCTCTTTACATAACGATTTTAATATTTCTTTTCCTGGACATGTGTAGGTCACTTCAGATTTATAGGAGGTGTTAGTGTAGGACTTCTTTGCACCAACAACATCTTTTGGAGGTCCACATTCAACTCTTGTAATATCTAGAAGTGATAATAGAAATTGATATCAATGGTGAATGTATGTTAGGAAGAGGGTGAGAATGAGGAGATAATAACAAATTTAGAATAAAAGATATTGAGTGTAACAAACTGAAGATGTCCGCATAGATACAGACATACATATATCACATGAAAAGAAATGATTAAGGATCCTGCTGAAATATCTTTTAAGCTCTCTGTGAAGAAAAGGAAACTAGGCTAAAATGATTGTGCCATGATATATATATATATATATCATCATCATCATCATCATCATCGTTTAACGTCCGCTTTCCATGCTAGCATGGGTTGGACGATTTGACTGAGGACTGGTGAAACCGGATGGCAACACCAGGCTCCAGTCTGATTTGGCAGAGTTTCTACAGCTGGATGCCCTTCCTAACGCCAACCACTCAGAGAGTGTAGTGGGTGCTTTTACGTGTCACCCGCACGAAAACGGCCACGCTCGAAATGGTGTCTTTTATGTGCCACCCGCACAAGCCAG
>NC_068990.1:88543263-88550725 GCF_001194135.2 Octopus bimaculoides | reverse complement strand
CTCATGTGCCACCCGCACAAGAACCAGTCCAGGGGCACTGGCAACGATCTTACTTGGCTTGCCGGGTCTTCTCACGCACAGCACATTTCCAAAGGTCTCGGTCAGTAGTCATCGCCTCGGTGAGGCCCAATGTACGAAGGTCTTGCCTCACCACCTCAGCCCAGGTCTTCCTGGGCCTACCTCTTCCACGGGTTCCCTCAACTGTTAGGGTGTGGCACTTTTTCACGCAGCTATCCTCCTCCATTCTCACCACATGTCCATACCAGCGCAATCGTCTCTCTTGCACGCCACAACTGATGCTTCTAATGTTCAGCTTTTCTCCAAAATGGGACAAGAACGCAAAACATCAAGAGAGGTGATACAAGAAAGGGACAACAAAACATCCATATAGACAATACAAAGAAAACAAGGACAGGTCATTCGGAGTTTTCTTTCATCAGTCGAGTTTCAGATTATCTTTGCAATTTCAGCTGGTTATACTCGATATTATTCCAATCTGGCCAGCCCCAAGGAAAACCTAAGCTAAGAGTATTAGATTCCTTGGAAGACAGCAGCCAATGTATACAAAAACAAGGACGGAAAAAAACTGAACAATGTTACACAAATACAATAAAAATAATAATAACAGGACATAACAACAAATGTCTTTCAACTAAGGAGGAATTAAATTAAGCTGGCATGTATGGAAATAAAGCCTTACGGCAGGGTAACAAGATTTCACAGGCACGGAGAAATATCGATGTTGCATGCACAATGGCTGGCCAAGAAAGAAAGATCAGGCTTGACCAAACGCCGGTCACGTGGGAAGAGAAGAGAGAGAGGTAGAGGCAGAGGGACAAAAGAATTGAGGAGGGGAGAGAAAAAGTGACAGGGACACAGTGAAGTGAAAAGTGGAGAGAAAGTGAGCAAGAAGAAATGGCAAGGAAATGTGAGAGAGGGAGAACGAAAGAACGAAGAGTGGAATGAACGAGTAAGAGTAAAAGGGCTGATAAACAGAAATAGAGTCGTACAAGATTTAGAAAAATGTATACTTACACATAAGAGACCAAACTGGATGTACGCTGCTATATATATATATATATATATGAATAATACAAAATGGGACAAGAACACAAAACATCCAGACAGTTAGGTGATACAAGAAAGGGACACACACACACACACACACACTAATATATTTATATGTAAATACACACAGTCAAACAGGTAATAAATAAAATGGAAACACTCTACTGACCTGGGTTAACTATGTAAATATTCCAACCTTTTTTGTTGGGTTTAAGTTCACCAGTCAACTGAGTCACATTGCTCAGATCACATAACGTATCTTGTTCATTGTACAGAAAAGTATTACATCCTTCATATTGATAACAAGTTTCATTACACTCCTTTAAAGTCATGTCCTCAAACTGTCCGAATGTAGTCTTTGGTATGCTAACGTTTTGAAACATAATTGGCTCCTTATTGTCTGGAAAATAATAGAATGCAAGAAATACATTTTTTACACATGCATTTATATTAAATACTGTAAAGCAAATTGTGCATAATTTTGTAAATTATCAATCTATTATAAACATATATTTGATCCATGAAAGGACACTCTAACTAGAATTCATATGAGTTGTAAAACACATTCAAACTTTTTGGAAATCTTGTCTCCCTATTTAGGTGGCAGATAATACAGTTGTACATCTCTTCTGTAATGGTTTGATTTTGTAACATCAGTATTCCTTGAAACAGGTTGTCAGCCTATGTGTCAAGTATTGTTGTACCATTCTGTCTTAAACAAATGCACATCATCATCAGAAGGATGTACAAATGTATTATATACAACCTAAACACTGAAGTGAGATTCCATGATTTATTAGAATTCACAATATTTCTGAGAAGCATGACTTATTCTGAAAAATAAGTTTGCTGATGGATGGTGTTTTTGTAATATACTGTTCATTTATGAAATAACTCACTGGTTGTTTTTCTAATATTCTATTCACAGTTTCAATTACTGGTACTTCTACATAATTATCTAGTTTTAAAAACAGCTCTAAAGCAGCAGCAGCAGTAGCAGCAGTAGTAGTAGTAGTAGTAGTAGTAGTAGTAGCAGCAGCAGCAGTAGTCGTAGTAGTAGTAACAACAACAACAATAATAATAATGACCTTTGACTTGTGCATGATGAAAGATTGCATAGATAAGCACTGCACAAACACTTGAGAATGAATGAAACTGAAAATAGGTGGATAAAGAAAAGAATGCATGGACAATTTCATAGGGATGTTGAAGAAGAAAGACAAAGAAAAAAGATGGCTATGGATGACTAAAAGTGATTTAAAACCGGAAACGGAGGCTCTAATCTGTGCTGCTCAGGAGTAAGTATTAAGAACCAATTACATCAAATACAGAATACACAGCACATCAGAAAGTGATAAGTGCAGAATGGTGAAACCGTATGGCATATTACCAGTCAATGTACGCCACTAGGGTAGAAAGACTATAAGAGATGTCATGTCAATATAGCAAGGATTGTCCATTGAACACTTTGCAACAAGTATGAACTTGACAGAGCAAAAAAGTGGTACGAGCATAAAGGTATCATCGAAAAATGATAATGCAAAGATCCTATGGGATTTTATGATTCAATGCGACCATGAGATAGAGGATAGGAAACCAAACATAGTGTTAATTGAGAAAGAAAGCAAATGATGCTAGATCATAGTTATAGCATGCCCAGCTGACAACAAGATATGTGACAAGGAAGAAAGAAAAGTCGATAGATATGACAGGTTAGCTTGGGAGGTTAAGCAGTTTTGGTCGCTGAAAAAGGTGGTAGTAGTACTAATAATTGTCAGAGCTCTGGGAAAAGTGAGTAAAAATCTTGAGAAGTACATGAAACAAATAGGGGCTGCAATAAGAGTGGAGTACTTGCAGAAAACAGCACTCCTTGGAACCACTCGAATATTCTAGATGGTGCTTGAAAAATAAGGGGCGTTACCTTAGTTCACTGGTAGTAAACAACTGACACCATAGTACATCTCCAGCATTAGAAGATGTGCAAATAAAATAATAATAATAATAATAATAATATGCCCTGATGCAGTATCAGGCAGTAGCTCTCATAGCTTCTGATCTTAACTGATTGGAAGTGTTATCATGTACTACTACTACTACTACTGCTGCCATTACTCATATTCCAACTCCTACCACCACCACAACCACTAATCCTGGTCAGTTTTAAGAAGAACAACGTAAGTTTCTTTTCTTACACAGAAATATGATTGAAAGCATGCATAAAATTGTTCAATAAAAGTTGCATGAGAATAACGGTATTTACAGTTCCTAATATTGCTTATGTCTAGAATGTGTATATGCCTGTCCTTACAGGTAAACCTGTCAATGTCTTCATTGAAATGGCTGTCTATATACTATGAAGTACAAATCGAATCACAAATTTCAGAAAAAGAAGCAAAGAGAATTCCAATAATAAAATACAAAGAATAATTACGTTTTACTTGTTGATAGTAATCTCTGCTAGTGTCTAGTTTCATTTTCTTGGAGAGAGCTGCACTTTCATGTGATAAGTAACATTTGCCACTTTCTTTAGTTATTTCAAATGATAAACAAGTTTTGTCAGACAAACATTTTTCTGCACAGTCTTCTGCTGTTACTTTTTTCTTACTCCATAATCTTTTCCCAGATACATCCAGAGCTGCACTTCTTACTTTCGCAAAATGAATCTGAGGATCTATAGTTAAAGTAAAATTCAGACCAATGAAAAATAACAACAACATAAAAATTTCTACAATAAAAATTAGGTCATATCTTTGGGGCCAGAATTGGTCAAGTAAAATGGCCTCTGCACTTCATTGGTATTTCATTTTCTTGGCCCTGGAAGGCAAAATTAACATAAGCAGGATTTGAATTCAGAAGATAAGGAACCAGAACAAATACCACAATGCATTTTGTCCAATGCTCTAATGATCTTGACAATCCATCACCATAAACAACAAGAATACACTTAATTATTATTGATGTTACCAATATTAATGATAATTATTTCTAACTTAAATACAAGGCCACATATTCTGCAGTGAGGATACATAAAATAAATCAACCTCAGTACTTGAATAAAGCTTGTTTTTTCAACCTCAGAATTATGAAAGGTTAAGTACATCCAGGTGGGATTTGAAGCCTGAGTGTAAAAGGATGTAACTAAATATGATTAATCAAAGATCAGACTATAACTCATCACTTTACTGTTTTGCAATACTTTATCAGGTAATATAAAAATCATTTCCTTTGAAGGATGCCACAAAGTGCAGGTGTGAAAAGTCAAGTTAGAAATAAAGAGACTATCTATCAAGTTGAGTTGTGGAGGTTTAGCTTTGGAAGTAATAAGTTTACAACAATATTGAAGTAGGTGGAATTTTGTCTGCATGGTTAAAAATTCACTTTGTAACAAAGCTTTGTGGATAAAATGTAGTGGATATAAGTTATGTGGAAGTCTGCAGGAGAGGAACAAGTTTCTACACTTCCAGCTCTTGGCTGGTTGACTTAATCCATTATGCAATTAAAAACCACTACCTGGTGCTTCGTTAGAACTAATGATGTTCATTCTGTTGCAAGCATTCGTGAGACCTTTGGTCTGAGGATAACTAGTTCTCCTCCACTAACTGCCACAAACACTGTAGAACTTGTCATGTTTTCAGTCAGTCTTCCTATGACAAATTCATTCAACACACAAGACAAAATTACCGAACAGAGACAAGAGAGAAGCTATTAACAATACCTTTACAGGACTCTGCCACTAGGGTCCATTTGTTGTTTGTTTCACATGTTGACTTTAATTGACCTCCCTCTGGACAAGTATAGGTCACTTCAGATTTATACGTGGTGGCTATGTAAGACTTTGATGCACCAACAATATCTTTTGGATTTCCACAGTCAATGTCTGCATAGGCTGAAATAGAAAACAGATGATACTAATGGTAAATGTATATTATATGAGTGCCCTGCATGATATGCGGGAAAAATTTTGGCAGGGATTCCATATAGTGTACCCAGTGCAAACTATGGACACATAAGTGGTGCAGTAAAATCACAGGAAGGTTAAAAGTGAAAGTAGTCTTTGTATGTAGCAGATGTGCAGGAACAATACACACTAGAGACACATGAGAATTGGATTTTCTTAAATGCCCATGAAACAGCCTAGAGGTTGTAGATAGTTTCTTTTACATAGTTGACCTAATTAGCATCAGAAGATGTTATGAATGTATTGTTGCTAGATTAAGATGAAGAAAGTTCAATGAACTATTACCTCAGTTGGTAAAGAAAGATCTCTCAATGAGTGAAAGGCAGATTGTGTGCTGCTCTGGAAGCACTTTGTATATTGTGCTCTCCACCCACACATTACACTGATTCACCACCTCTAATTCACTTACTCCACGTTGTCATCTCTCTCTCTCTCTTGACAACTATATCATTACTGTTGCTCTCAACACCACCTACACTCTTCTGCATCCCTTTCTCTTCCCCAACTCATGACTGATCAGTCATTGCTCTTCAACACTACCTAACATTTTACTGTTGCAGGCTGCCTTTCCATCCCCACATCTTCTCCACCTCGTACAGTCTTGCAAACCCACCACCCATTTCTACTCACTTTCAAGGGTCCCCTGGACACTTCATCTCTACTATTTATCTAACTGAAGCTCCTTCAGACCATTCTCTCCTACCTACTAAATGTTAGCAAACATGCAACTTTTCTCCAAGAATCTGCTTTGCCCCACCATCCCCTTTTCTCACACTTTAACCCCTCATTCCCTAGCATAAAGCTAACTCACTTCTCTCTTGGAATTTATAGTCTTGAGATTCATATGGTGATAATAGTAGTATTGGTAGCATGAAAACTCTCCCAGTAGGCACTGTTAAGTGGTTGGCATTAGGAAGGGAATCCAGCCATAGACACCATGCTGAAGCAGACATTGGAGCATGATGACTGCTTGGGTTCATTGGATCCTGTTAAGAAGTGCAGCCTATACTAGCATGGAACATAGATTTTTGAATGATAATGATGGAATATATATATACACACATATATCATCATCATCGTTTAACATCTGCTTTCCATGCTGGCAATGAGTTGGATGGTTTGACTGAAAACTGGTAAGCCAGGGAGCTGCACCAGGTTCCATTCTGATTTGGCAAGGTTTCTATAGCTCGATGCCCTTCCTAAAGCACTAACAACTCCAAGAGTCTAGTGGGTGCTTTTTATGTGTCACCAGCATGGGTGCCATTGATGTAACACTGGCATTAGCCATTACTATGATCTCACTTGGCTTGACAGGTTTACACAAGCACAGTATATTGCCAAAGGCTTTGATCATCTGTTACTGCCTTCATTAGGCTCAACGCTTCAACGTTGCTTTTTATGTGCCACTGACACAGGCCCCAACCAGATGGCACTGACATTGGGCATGACTACAATTTCACTTGCCTTGACAGGTCTTCTCAAGCACAACGTATCACTCAATGTTTAAAGGGTGCTTTTTATGTGCCAGTTATGCAACACTGGTAACGATCACGCTCGAATGGTGCTTTTTACGTGCCACCAGCATTATATTGTACGGAGTCTGAGATAATGATACTTGATACAGAAGAAAACGTTATCTTACAAGTTGAGAGGTCTACATAACTTCTCTTAGGTAAGAACATGAATTTAAGAAGTTTACTTCACAATACTATGGTACTGGGCAGAGTCTTGGTTATGTGGTTAAAAATTTGCTTCACAACTAAGAATACAATCTGGTAGATGGAAACTGTGGAAGCCTGCTAGAAGGAACAAGCTCACACATTCCTCCTATTTGGTTGGCAGACTTAATGCATCATCCAATTTAATACCTGACTCTTGGGTAGACTTAATGATGTCCACTCTGTTGTAAGCATTTAGGGGAAAACTGTGGTATAAGGTTAGATTCATCTCTTCCATCCACTCACTAGTCATAAAATCTGTGGAAATTAACATGGAGCCAGCCAGGCTTCGTCTGACAAAGACATTTAACACAGAAATAAAACAAAAGTATCTTGTTAGAGACAAGAGGAGAGAAGCTGTTTACATTACCTTCACAAGGTGCTACTGATGTCCATTTTGTATCCCTTTTACATGCTGATTTTAATTTTCTTCCTCCTGGACAAGTATAGGTCACTTCAGATTTATAGGTGGTGGTAGTGTAGGACTTCTTTGTACCAACAACATCATTTGGAGGTCCACAGTTAATTTTTGCAAGAACTGGAATTGATAACAGAAATTGAAATCAAAGGTGAATGTTAGGAGGAGGATAAAAAACAAGGAGGTAATGACAATATTATAATAAAAGACATGGAGTGAAACAAAATTGAATTTGCACACAGATATATATATATATATATATATATATATATATATATATATAGATAGATAGATAGATAG
>NC_068990.1:88536620-88540457 GCF_001194135.2 Octopus bimaculoides | reverse complement strand
ATATATATACATATATATATATATATATGTATATATATATATATATGTATATAATATATATAAATGTATGTATGTATATATGTATGTATACTTGTATATAGGTGAGATAATAGTTTCACTTTAATAGCTTCAGTATTAAAGGGAAACTATTAAAGTGAAAATATCTGACACTGCAATAGAGAGATGTTATTGTTTCACTTTTGACACGTAATACTGAAATAGTGGAGGAGATATGATATTGCTCAGGGCTCGCACTAGGCAAGAAGTTGAAAATTTTTGTGGCCTATGACACTACATGGACTCTAAGTAAGGCATGTGTAAAATTTGAATGAAATTGGTTGGGTAGTTCTCAAGTTTTAGGGATTCACACAGACACACAGAGACACATTCCCATCTTTATATATATATATATATATAGATGAAAATCTTTTCTACTCAAGGCAGAAGGCCTGAAATTTTTTGGGAAGGGGCCAGTCGATTAGATCAACGCCAGTATGCAACTGGTACTTAATTTATTGACCCCCCCCCCTCAAGGATGAAAGGCAAAGTCGACCTCGGCAGAATCTGATCTCAGAATGAAAAGACAGACGAAATACCACTAAGAATTTCACCTGGTGTGCTAACATTTCTGCCAGCTTGCTGGCTTTAGAGTTAAAAAAAATGACAAAACTTTCATTTCTTAAACACACAAAAAAGAAACAATTGTAAACATGCTTAAAAGTGTTTAATATGGACAAATGCTGTATGAGAATGCCCTAACAGTATTTACAGTTTCCAGTATTGCTTATTTCTACAACATGTTTATATTTGTCCTTTTAGATAAATCTGTCAGTGTCTTAACAGAAATGGTTGTTTGTATACAATGACTTACAAATGGAATCACAAATTTTAGAAAACAAAGAAAGGACAAGAGAATTTCAATTATAAAAGACAAAGAATAATTACGATTTATTCGTTGATAGTAATCTCTGCTTTTGCTTTTCTTTATTTTCTTGGAGGAAGCTGCAGTTTGCTTTGATAAGTAACAATTTCCATTTTCTTTATTTATTTCAAATGATAAACAAATTTTCTCAGACAAACATTTTTCTGCACATACTTCTACTGTCACATTTTGCTTATCCCACAATGTTTTCCCAGATACAGCCAGGGCTGCACCTTTTACCTTCACAAAATGGACCTCAGCAACTGGATTTAAAGGAAAATTTAGATAAATGGATGCAACAACAACATTGATTATAGTTTCTAAGATAGAAAGAAAGACCCAAAATTTTAGGTCAGAATTGGTCAATTAAATTGACCACTAGATTTCACTGGTATTTTATTTTATTGGTTCTGGAATGGTAAAGTTGATATCAGCTGGATTCGAACACAGGCGTTAAAGTGCCACACCAAATGCCACAACACACTTTGACCAATGCCCTAATTTTGCAATATTTTGCTTTGGAAAACTAAAATAATCTCACTTTCATCATCATCTAGTGAATAATTATAAAGTATGGACAGTCACAACTTAATGTAACAATCTAAGAAGTGTAATTTCAGAAAAATTATACTTTTACTGTGATGAAGAAAATACTGATTATATTTATGAGGTCTTTTTTGAATTTATTGACTAGAATAAGTCATTAATGTAATGATTTATCAGCCATTGTGGATGTAATCTTAATTGCTCTTAACAACTTAGCTCAATATGTAGTCATTTTACTATTTGTTTTTGATGCAGGAAGTAATCCTGAGTATATTCTCCTAGTTCATCTTTTAGCACAAATGTTTACAGGGGGTGTGAGTCAATGATTTAAGTTTGATCCTCAGTTTAATTCAGTCCATTTTACATAGACAGTTAGTACCCTTGAGGAAGTTATGAATATCACACAATCTCACTACTTTCTCTAATTATGTTTGGCCATGTACCTAAACAATGAAGATATAATTGATTACAATGAGGTGATATTTATATTTTATAATCTATTCACGACAGAAAGCTATGCCATGAAATTCTCATGCCACCCACTCTCCTGCACTTATGAGGTTTGTGTGGTCCATACCTAGCTGTGAGTGAATGTGAGTGTTTATTACTGTAATAAACATATAGGATTGCATCATCATTCTCATCTACATTTTAAGTATATAAATGTATACTTGTTATAGTATTGGAAGACATGTTGACAAAAACAGCCAATGTCAATTTTGCTGTTAATCTTGTGGGAGTCAATAACATATAATAACAGATAAATAACAGAATTGAATAAATCCCTGCTATCAAAAATTGTTTGTTTTTGTTTTCTCAAATAAGAAACCACTATTATTATTTGTATTACTATAATTTAAGATGGTGAGCTGGAATGTCACTAGTGCTTCAGGAGTCTTTCAGATTATTGTGGACTTCAGTGCAATGTAGCATGCAAAGTTTTGGATGATGGCACAAAGTATGTATGAGAGAGATTAAGCTAGAAATTAAGAGAACAACAATAAAGATGAGATGATGTATAGCTGTAGAGGTATTCCCTTGTGGGATAAAATTTGGGAAATGGAAACTGTATGAAAGCCTGATAGACAAACATAATTCTATACTTCCAGTTGTTGAATGGAAGACTTAATCTATCAAACAACTGAATACCGTGATCTAGCTCTTCAATATCTTTGATGAAGTCCACTGTGTTGCAAGCATTTGGGAAGGTCTCTGGTCTGAGGATAACTAGCTCTCATCCTCCTACACAATCAGACTTTCTCTGACACTTAACACAAAGCTGAAACAAAATTACCAGGTTAAAGTCAAAAAGAGAAAACCTATTTACATTACCTTTACAAGAGACTTCTGGAGCCCATTTCTTGTCCTCTTTACATACTGCTTTTAATTCTTCTCCTTCTCGACAAATATAGGTTACTTCAGATTTGTAGGTAGTAGTACTGTAGGATTTAGATGCACCAACAATGTCTTTTGGTGGTCCACAGTCAACTTTTGAGACAACTGTAATTGATAAAAAAAAATTGATGTCACTTGCAAGTATATGTTAGAAGGAAGGAGAGAATGAGGAGATAATGACAAATTTAGAATAAAAGATATTGGCTAAGACTTTATATATATATATATATATATATATATATATAAAATGTAGGACAATCGATTAGTTATAATAATACTCAGAGTTTCAGATATCATGACTAAAAGTTACTAGGTGTCCTCATCAGTTATTAAGACAAACGCTATGAAAATAAGCGTTGAATAACGGCAGATTACTCTAATAGGCATGTGAAAATAAATACAAGTAAAAGATATAAAATATCATAAAAATACAACCACATAAAGATCAAAATCTTTGTTCATAAAATCTACGTACACACAGACACATAAGCA
Source organism: Octopus bimaculoides (assembly GCF_001194135.2). Classification (NCBI taxonomy): domain Eukaryota; kingdom Metazoa; phylum Mollusca; class Cephalopoda; order Octopoda; family Octopodidae; genus Octopus; species Octopus bimaculoides. The sequence continues at coordinate 88,537,102 of NC_068990.1, read as the reverse complement.
CATACATACATATACATATATATATAGACACACACACACACACACACATACACATACATACATGCATATACACGTATATGTGCCCATGCATGCATTATTATGCTCATATACACATTTCTACATGCACACACATACGCATATACATATACATGCATATGTATATATATGCATTAAAAATATATATATATATAAATATGAAAACACATACACATGGACGTATATATAACTTCAGTTAATATAGAAACATACACTTATCTTAGAATTTATATAAATAAAAATACTCATATGAAACTGTAAACAATATACAAGTATGCACACTCATAGCAGACATATATTCACACATGCCTCATGTATGAAATACATATACACACACGTGGATATACAAAACTATGCATGTGCATATATGTACAAACACACACACACACACACACACACACACACACACACACACACACACACACACACACACACACACACACACA
>NC_068990.1:88517803-88536610 GCF_001194135.2 Octopus bimaculoides | reverse complement strand
TAGAAACATACACTTATCTTAGAATTTATATAAATAAAAATACTCATATGAAACTGTAAACAATATACAAGTATGCACACTCATAGCAGACATATATTCACACATGCCTCATGTATGAAATACATATACACACACGTGGATATACAAAACTATGCATGTGCATATATGTACAAACACACACACACACACACACACACACACACATATATATATATATACTCAACATCATCCTCGCATAGACATATGCCTACATTTATACATACACACATACAAATGAAAGCACATATGCAAACATAAAACATATACATATTCACATTCACTGCAAACATGAATATACATATAAATTATATATGTATACGGGTGCATATATATATACATATACACCCTCCTCTCAATCAACACACCAACACCTGCAGATATACAAGCATGTATACATACATATATGTATGAAGGAAGGAGACATGTGCATGACAGTCACTCTTAAGCAATGGATAGTCTTACACTTGTATATATACATACATTCGTACACATATAGACATGCACACACATACACATTTGATATATGCTTATACATACAAATACTACACGCATCTATAGTCACACAATTGAAAAAGGAGGAAAAAATAATATACAGAAAATATATGTCTGACCCATGTATATTCATGTTTGCAGTGAATGTGAATATGTATATGTTTTATGTTTGCATATGTGCTTTCATTTTTATGTGTGTGTATGTATAAATGGACAACGGATGTAAAATGGTGGTGATAATGATATATACATATACATACATACATACATACATACATACACACACACACACATATATATATATATAATGCATATTTCCACACACACACACATACATATAAATGCTCACAGACATGCACACAATAAATAAGATGGATACATTCTACTGACCTGGGTTAACCACATATATATTCCATTTTCCATTGTTGGGTTTAAATTCATCAGTCAACTGAGTCACATTACTCAGATCACATAATTTAGCTTTCTCATTGTACTGATAAGAATTACAACCTGCATAGTGACCGCAAGCTTTACCACACTGTTTTAAGTTCACCCTCTTAAGCTGTCCTAAAGTAACCTTCTTTCGTACGTTAACATTTTTCATCACAAAAGGCATGTCACCGGCTGGAAAGGAAGTAAAATAAAAACACCAAAAAATATATCTCATAGTCATCCACTGACCCAATCACAATCTACAAAATCATGCTTTACTCAGAATTCATCAGAGTTATAGAACATTTTTCTAACATTTGTTTTTGAAAGCTTATCTCAATATTTAGACTGCAAACAGTTCATTTGTACATCTCTCATGATGTGCTTTTATCAGGTTGTTATGCCCTTAAACAGGTGGTAAACAAACATTTCAATTGTTTTTATAGTCATTTAGTGTTAAATAGAAGCAAAGCATTAGAAGAGTGTTGTGCAAATGGATTACCTACAACTGAAACTTTCAGGTGAAATTTTCTTTATGTGTCCTGAAGCACTAGGATTCATATTTATTCCTAGAGGTGAGTTTTTTGTGAAAAATCATTTTCTGGATGGATTGATTTTTCTATAATATATTGTCCAGTTATAAAACAATGACCAAAATGGTTTTCAAATATCTTATTCAAAATTTCGATTACTGGGATTTCTACATAGTTATCTACAAATTAATAAATTAATAATAATAATGATAATGGTTTCAAATAAAAAGAATGCTCATCGTTTTTGTGACATCCATGTTATTGTGCATCAAGAATTCACCTCCCAGGACCAGACCATTAATTGAAAGTTCTGCTGTGATGTTTGAATGCATTTGAGGTAGGACATTCGGTGAAAACAACTGGATCTGTTGAGCACAAAGAATTGGATTCTTCATGACAACAAGGCACTCTGTCACCAACCTCCCCTCACTCATGAGTTTTTCATCCAAAACAACATGGTATCATTTCCGTACTCTATTCATCAAATTTAGGACCTGCAGACTTCTATCTCTTTCCCAAGATGAAAAGGCAGCTTACAGGTCACGGTTTTAACACAAGTGTCAAGATCAAGAGCAAATCGCAGAAGGTCATCAATTCACTTGTGGAAAATGACTTCCAGGCTGGATCCCAAAAGTGGCAAGAATGTTGGGATAGGCGTATTGCTGTGTAAAGTAACTATTTTGAAGGAAATGTTACAACTTAGGTAAATAAGTTACTTTTTATTAAACATAACTAGTCCGGGAACGTGTTGATACCACCTTGTACCTTGCCACTTGCTGTTTTGAATTTTTCACTGGCATAATTGGTGAAAGTAACTCAGATTCTTTTGTATGTCTTTGTTATGTTGTCAAGATTCCACGTCTATAATGTAATAAAGTCACTGCAACAGGTTTGTATACATCAAGATTCTCTAATTCTAATAGCATGAGAAAATGCACTTAGTTTGTGTGATATAATGGTTGGTGATAAGATGGTAAAATATAGGAAATACACAGCTACATAGATTGGCATTACCTCAGTTTCTAATGCTGAGACACTGTGCTATAACAGCACTAAGTCAGGAAAATATGATAAACAAAGAAAATCTGTTGCTGCTACTTCTGATACTACCACCACCACCACCACTTCCATCTCTACTTCTATTATTCAAGTTTAAATAAAATGAGAAGAGTTTCCTTTCTTGCATAAAAAGTATGAGTGAGCGTATGCATAAAAGTGTTTAAGGTGAACAAATACTCTATGAGAATACCCTAACAGTGTTTACAATTCTTAATGTTTCTTTTTTCAGGACCATGTCTAGGTCTATCATTTTAGGTAAACCTGTCAATGTCTTTACAGACTTGGTTGTCTACATACTATGAAGTACAAATGGAATCACAAATTTCAGGAAAAAATAAAAAGAGAATTCCAATGATAAAACACAAAGAATAATTACGTTTTACTCGTTGATAATAATCTCTGCTTTTGGTGGGCGCTATTTTGTTGGAGGAAGCTGCAGTTTGCGGTGATAAGTAACATTTTCCTTTTTCTTTATTTATTTCAAATGCTAAACATTTTTTGTCTGACAAACATTTTTCTGCACAGGCTTCTACTGTTACATTTTTCTTATTCCACAATATTTTCCCAGGTATGTTCAGAATTGCACCTTTTACTTCCGCAAAATTAATCTGAAGATCTAGAGTTAAGGTAAAATTTAGGTTAATGAAAAATAACAACAAAAATAACATTTATAATTCCTAGCATAGACAGTGAGCCAAATTTTTAGGTCACAATTGCTCATTTAAATTGGCCAGTAAACTTGACAGGTAGTTTATTTTATTGGCTCAGGAAGAGCAATGTTTACATTAGCCAGATTCAAACTCAGAAGCTACAGAACCAAAACAAATACCACAATACATTTTATCTGATACTTGAATGGTCTTGACAATCCATCGCCCTTAACAAGAATAATCTCGATATATAAAAGTGAAATGGCCAAAAGTTGTATGCTTGTATGTCTCATTTAGTGGTTCTACAAAGTTCAATGGCAGTAGGTGTGCTCAGATTGTGGCGAAAATTTACAGGGACATGTAAAATGAGGCAAGGAAGCGACTGGACTAGATTAGAAATCTCCATCTCAAAAGCTATAGTTACTAGGGCAAAAAAACCCATTTTCAATCAATTCTACAAGCTGTGGAGGTCGTGTTTTGTGGGCGATTTTAGTAAAAAGCACACTTGCATAATCTATAGGCTTTTCTGTTTAATAGTTCGTCAATTTTTTGTGGAAATTGTTGTTTAAAAGCAAAGATTTTATGAAGTGAAAAAAGTTACATTTTTAGTCGTTTTACCATTTGATCTTTTGCTGCTTGCATCTTTGATTTGTTCTGCATAAAAATTATACCACCCAGTAGGATTTGATGAGAAATATTTTTTGGATTTTGATTCACTCAAAACTTCCACTGATAAGTACAAAAATAATCAGGTTTACAGTTATTTTTCATTTTATTTTCTCGCTTTAGTGGCACGAGATGATAGGTGTGATTTTTTTGCGTTTCGCCGAGAAGGCTTATCAATTCTTTTTCACAGTTTATGTAAGCCAACTCAAGCAAGCAATTACTAATTAGCAGCTGTTAGATTGTCAGTTGACTTTGCACTAGATCTATCACTTTAATTCTGTTAACACTGATACCGAAGAGATGAAATGTTCTAAATGTTAATGGAGTTCACTCTTTTGTAAGCATTTGGGGAGGTCTCTGGTGTGAGGAGAGCTTTCCACCGGTCAAAATCATCATGGAAATTGATAAGGAATTAGTTTTCCTATGACAAAGATATTTCATACGAAGATAAAGCAAAATAACCTAGACAGAGACAACAGGAGAGAATCTATTTACGTTACCATTACAAGTAGGTGTTACTTGACTCCATATCTTGTGCTTTTCACATGTTGACTTTAATTGATTTCCCTCTGGACAAGTATAGGTCACTTCAGATTTATAGGTGGTGCTTTTGTAAGACTTTAATGCACCGACAACATCTTTTGGAAGCCCACAATCAACATTTGAGAAAGCTGAAATTGACACCAATGGTCAGAAAGAAAGTAAGAAGTCAGGGATAATGAAGGACAAATATATACATACAAACATGAATGAATGTATGTATATATATATATGCTTGTATGTATGTATGTATGCGTTTACAAATATATGTATGTGATGAGATGAAGTCTTCCTGATACGGTAACTGCGGGAGAAGCATTTAGCCAAAAATAAATCTCTGTACTTGGCTTTTGTTGACATGGAGAAAGCTTTTGACAGAGTCCTCCACTGCCTTATCTGGTGGTCAATGTGGATGCTGGGGATAGATGAGTGGTTGGTGAGAGATGTACAATCCATGTACAGGGATGCTGTCAGTAAGGTGAAAGTTGGCAATGAGTATAGTAACAAATTTAATGTACAGGTAGGAGTTCACAAAGGTTCAGTTCTCACATGCTAGCATGGAAAGCGGACGTTAAACGATGATGATGATGATGACTCCCACCCAAATTATGCCAGCAATGGAAAATGGATGTTAAATGACAATGATGATAACTCCTCCATAACAGAGGAATTTATGACTGGCTGTTTGTAGGAGTTCCTCTACACTAATGTTCTTATAACTGAGTCACTTCCAGAAATATAGAAGAAATTTCAGGTATGGAAGCAAGGTCTTGAATCAAATGACCTTAGAGTTAATTTGACAAAGATCAAAATATTAGCAAGTAGGAAAGCAAAAGAATTACTATCCATTCAGGGATATGGCTCTGCTCAATATGTAGAAAAGGTGTTGGTAGAAACTCCATATGTAACCAGTGCAAGCTATGGATGCCTAAGAGGTACAACAGTATCACAGGATGGTTAACAGAGAAAATAGTCTTTGTGCATGGTAGATGTGCAGATATATTAAACACTAAGAATGTATAGAATAAAGACTTCTTAAATATCCAGTGGGGATCTTTAGCAGTAGTAAATAACTTCTGAAAGCTAGGCATCTCCCCAACCTCACCCCCTTCACACGTATATATATATGTATGTATACTGTACATTCACATGTACGTACATGGAAATACACACACTCAATAAACAAAATGAAAATGCTCTACCTACCTGGGTTAATGATGTAAGTGTCTGAATCACTTTTGCTTGGTTCAAGGTCATGAATCAAGTGAGTCACATTACCATGATAACAGATCTTAGCTCTTACATTGTACTCATAAGATTTACATCTTGGAATTTGATAGCAAGCTTTTTCACATTCCTTTAGTTCCACATTTCTCAGTTGTCCAAGATTAGCCTGCCCTGGTATGGCAGCATTTTTAATAGTGTAAAGCTCATAATAAGCTGGAAAATAAAAGAAAGAAAATAAGAAGTACATTCTGTACATTTTTCACACAAACACTAAATATTATATGGCATCTGGTGCATAATTTGTTTTAAATGGACAATTTATTACATGTGAATAACTGACCCACAAAATGACAACTAAGAATTCATATGAGTTTTAGCATATCTGACTTGCTTGGAATCTTGTTTCAAAATTTAAGATGTATCTAATTCATTTGTACATCCTTCTTCTAATGGGGTACTTTTGTATGGTCTAAGTACTGTTCAAAATATGGTTAGCCAATGTGTCAAGTGGAAACATTACTGATTTCTCATACTTAATGTATGTGTTATGGTGTGTGATTTTTGGCTGTGAACTTCATTCATGTAAAAGTCCCTTTAAGATGTTGAGTGTCTTTTAAGTCCAGATATTGTCATACTAGTTTTGTGACTTATGACACTAGTTGTAAGAGGTGGTTGAAGTTCAAGATTATAACCTGCATAGGCATTTCAATTTCAACGTAATTTCATGATTCACATATCCTGCTTTTGACAATAGAACATGATCACACACAGTATGTGTATGTGTGTGCATATATATATATGGACATATATATATGGACAGACCACAGACTCATAAGAGCCAAGATCAACATCTGCATAGTTCTCCAACATTACAAACACCCAAAGCCTTCAATACATCCAGACACTTTTCAATCAAATACTAGCAGGAGTTTCAGTCTAGCTGTGATGAAAAGTTCAAGGTGATAAAACCACTCACTGGTGGAAGAGAGGAAACGTGGAATGAGTTCAAAGAAGTTATCACAGAGACAGTCAAAACAGTTCTAGGCCCAATCACAAATTTCAAAAAAAGAGGTAAAGAGAAACACGCAGAATAATTACGTCTTAGTCGTTGGTAGTAATCTCTGCCACTGGTTGGTTTTAATTTCTTGGAGAAGGCTGCACTTGCCTTTGAGAAGTAACAATCTCCACTTACTTTATTTATATCAAATGACAAACAATTTTTGTAAGATAAACATTTTTGTGCACACGCATCTACTGTTACATTTTTCTTATCCCACAAGGTTTTCTTAGGTGTATCAAGAACTGCACCTTTTACTTTCACAAAATAGATCTTAGAAACTGGAATTAAAGTAAGATTGAGACAAATGTAAACAACAAAAAAACAAATGTAAACAACAATAAAAATAATTTCTAGCGTGTAAAGAAGGACAAAAATTTGAGGTAGGAGTTAATCAATTAAACTGGTCCCTATATTTGATAGGTATTTTATTTTATTGAAAGGCAGAGCTGACATCAGCAAGATTTGAATTCATAAGTTAAAGCGCTAGAATAAATACCTCAGCACATTTTGTCTGTTGCTCAAATAATTCTGTCAACAAGAATAATTATAATTTTTATTGAGGGTAACAATATTTTATGATGATAGTTTCTAACTTAAGCACAAGGCCACATGTTCTGCAGTGTAAGCACACATAAAAATCAGTACTTGAACAGCACTTGATTTATCAACCTCAGAAGTATGAAAGGTGAAATACCCTTCCTTTCCTTTTCAAGTGAAACTTGAAAAGGTTGATGAGAGCTTGGCCAGAGAGGAAAGTATCTGTCTTCAGCACTTTCAATCTGGTCCACCACACAACCACTTTCACTAAGGTCTCCAAACAAAATAACACTATCTGCCCTTCCTAGTCAAAGGAAGGCAGTGGGATGATCTTCAGAATGAACTCAGCTGATAGCCATATCTGTCCTACACGTGTTCAAGCTAAACCCACAAGTCAGCAATGCTTAGGCACTGGATGAGAATCTGCAGAACAGTTTTGTCACACTGTGTGCCTCTTGGGCAAGCCTGACAGATAGCACTTCCATACTTGTAGAGTTTATCTCAATCTGGCAATGCTGCGCTGCCTCCCAGTAGCACAGCCAGGCTGAGGATTTCTAGATATTATCCATAAATCCTGGCCCAAAAGTCCTCCAGAACAGACCAGCCAGTTGATTCTTGTTGATGCCCAGATTCTTCCCGAGAACACTGTCACACTTGAATGCCACTAACCCTCTATAGAATGCCAGAGTGGAATTTCCACTGATCACATTGCCTGACTGACAGTGGCTGATGACACTTTAAGTGCCAGGCAAAGAGACAAGTTTTGGATAAATGGCAACTACACCTGCTCACCATCAAGGAAGCACTAGGAATATAGCCTCAGTGCATGTCTGTGCATCAGTAGCCATACTATGCTTAGTCCACCATTCAGTGGATATTACAAATAGAGTGCCAGGGAAGAGTATGATGGTCAGGCAGTAATATATTATGGGTACAATGTAAGCACTTGCCACTTCTGCCTGACTTTTCAGAGATAGCTTTCTCTCAGCCCATTTCTGCATGACATTGGCCACCTTGGTCTTCACCTCATCTCAGTTCTTTTCCACCAGGAGATCTGGACCAAACCAAACCCGAGCAATTTAACCGGTTTCTCCATCCAGCATCCCATGATGTCATTGGATAGCATGGGCCTGCTTCTCCAGGTACCAAGCAGCAGGCCCACTGACTTCTCTTGCCTAGTTTTTGCTTCTGTCATTGCCTCATATTCTTTTAGAGTGCAGTGCTGATTAGGTTTACATGCCTGGTGTTCAGCACTATGATGGTGATGTGTGCATATGCCAACATGGTTCTTTTACAACCTCATTCAAAAGCTTCCAATTTCTGCAATAGTGGTTTTAGTGCCAATACCTGATCCTTGGATAGCTTTAATTAAGTCCACTCTGTTGCATGGATTTGGTAAGTTATCTGATCTGAAGATAGCTTTCTCTTTCCTTCCCACCAGCCACAAATACAATGGAAATTGTCATGGATTTAGCTATTCTTCCTCTGACAAAGATATGTAATAAAAAAAAATTAAACAAAATCACCTAGACAGAGACAAGTGAGAACCTATTTACATTACCTTTACAAGAAGACACCACTGGAGTCCATTTATGGTCCTCTTTACATACTGACTTCAACTTTTCTCCTTCTTGGCAAGTATAGGTTACTTCAGATTTATAGGTGGTGGTAGTGTAGGACATCAATGTACGATCAATGTCTTTTGGTTGTCCACAATCAACTTTTGTATAAGCTGGAAGTGATAAGAGAAATCGATATCAATGGTGTATAAACATTTGGAAGTGGGTGAGAATGAGGAGATAACAAATTTAGAATATAAGATATTGACTGTAACAGACTAAAGTTACCTGCATCCCACCCCCTGCCCACACACACATAATGTGAAGAGGATTAAAGACATGGGCGAAATACTTTTAAAAAAGCTCTGCAAAGTAAAATAAACCAGGCTGTGATAGATGTAGTTGACCAATGCTTGACTGGTTACAGGAGAGATGGGCTTACTTACATGGACACACACACATCCATGAAGTGGAAATATGAAGAAGAGATGTAGTTTGATTTGTTGTGGTAGAGTGTGTGAGAAGTTTTCATGTTAAATGTGGATGGGGCATACAGTGCTTCTAGAACTCAGTTTCGCTGATGTGGGCAGGTCTTCTCTAGAACTCCCTATTTGCCAGACATCTCATTCCATTGTCATTTCCTCCGTGAGGCCCAATATCTTGAGGTCAGCCCTTACCACTTCATCCCACGTCTTCTTGAGTATTGTACATGCAAAGAATTTTGTGGGTCAGAATGACGGTTGTAAATTGCCCATTTAGATGTTTAGTTAAGTTGTACAATTTCCAACAAAATTTTGAATTGTTGCAAGTGGCATGTTTCCTTCAGATTCATGTATTGTTAATTGTGTTTTTTTTGGAATTAAAATTGTATGTTATCAAGAATTTTGTGAGAAATAGATAGTATTAAGAGCATTGGGAATTTTATGAGGATTATAAATTTATGAGGGTTGCAGAGAATTAAAATTAATATTAAAAAATTATGAGAATCAAAAGTTTTTTCAAATTTTCACTAATGATTTTTGGCAACTTGTATCTCCATGTACACACACATATTAGTACAAACATATATGTATATGTGAAAATACAGTCATGCAGACAATAAATTAAATGGAAACATTCTACTGACCTGGCTGAATGAGGAATGTATCCCAGCTTCCATAGTTAGGTTGAAGTTTACCAGACAACTGAGTCATATTGCTCAGAGCACACAATTTAGCTTTCTTATTGTACTCATAAGAACTACATACTGAATTTTGGTAGCAAGTTTCATTACACTCCTGCAAAGTCTTATTCTTAAGCTTTTCTAAAATAAACTTCTTTGGTATGCTAACTTTTTTAAATATAATAGGCTCCTCATCGGCTGCAAAACAATACAAAACAAGAAATACATTATATATATGGGTGCGTGTGCATGCACATATATATATATATATATATATGCACACACACACACACACACACATTTATATTAAATACTGCAAAGCACATTGTACAAAGTTGTGTAAATGGTAAATTTATATATGTAAAACTGAAGATGTGTGTGTGTTTGTGTAAACCCGTAGAACTTCTGAAGTTTGCAACTGATTTTCTCCAAACTGAGAACATACATTACATATGTTTTGGAGATGGTTTTAGACCCTTAAAAGTTTTCCCATAATAAGTAATGGGGCCCCTGAGGGCAGAAAAAAACTTTCCTGGGGTATGTTTGGCTGCCTGCATGGTCTATGCATTGCCTCAGTTCAAACTGGAAAAAACAACCACTGAAATTATATAAGTAGGTCGTATTAAATGTACAAACTGATGTAGACTTCAAACTGCATTATAGTAGCAATAATAGCCTGTTCCCGTAGTACCATAGGTAGCAATTTGTTGGAATAAAAACCATTTGGAATGCACTATGTATATTATGAAAAATATGCTAAAATATGTGTGTAAGGCCCAGTAGTAGCATAAAATCCACAAGTAGAGTGGAAACACATAATAGTTTTTCTGATCATTTCTGATTCTGAGTTTTGCACTTTAGAGTACACAGAACTATGGCACATTGAATATCCTGGAGCAAGATGTTCCCCCAACAGACTGTTCTGAGTTACAATTTGTCTTGAGAGTGTCTTTGTTTCTCTTCTTCAGTTCACCACAAGACTGAGAGACAACTGTGAGTTCAACATAGTTTAGGGAGTTTGCAGTCAGGCATGAAACTACATGTCAACTTTACCACAACTGGAATTTACTTATTTACTTAAGAAAACATACATGCTTGACATACTAGCTCTCACTAGTGCAGCAGTTGTTTGGAATTTTATCTTGCCACTTGCTGCAGTGAACTTTTCACAGGCATGATTGGTGAAGTAATTCTTTTGCATGTCTTTTGTAAACTGTTCAGGTTTCGTATCCATAATGTAATGTAGTCACTGCAACAGTTTTGTATACATCAAGTTTCACGATTCTAGATAAACCTAGAAGCAAAGATGTCCAAAGGCAGATCTGGCTTTTGCTTTCTTTGTATTCAGTACATCAATAATGTGAACACTCTTTGACAGCATACTTCCAATGAAAGTGAATCTTCTTACAGCTTGAAGGGGCTGATTATTGATTATCAGATGTGTTTCAATGAAAGTTCCTCTGGAAGTGGACGGGTCTATGTCATAGGCTTTTTTATCACAATTTGTATATCACTGTATGTTTCTATGCCTATATATGTATATATAGGTATGTAATTTGTATTGTGTGCATACATGCACGTGCATGTGTGTTTGTTTGTGTATATCTGTATATCTGCAAATGAGGTATCAAATATTTTTTATGCTCTCCAAGAAAAAAATAACAGTAGAAATTACAGTTAAATATTTTCAAAAATTCATAGGGATACCTATTATAGATACACTTATCAATGTCATTACAGAAATAGTTGTTTACATACTATGAAGTACAAATGGAATCACAAATTTCAGAAAAAGAGGAAAAAGAATAATTACGTTTTACTCGTTGGTAATAATCTCTGCTGTTGTCTTTTTTCATTTTCTTAGAGGTAGCTGCAGTTTCCTTTGAGAAGTAACATTTTCGATTTTTTTTACTCATTTCAAATGATAAACATCTTTCGTCAATCAAACATTTTCGTGCACAGGCTTCTGCTGTTACTTTTTTCTTATTCCATAATATTTTTCCAGATACACCCATAGCTCCACCTTTTACTTTTACAAAATGGATTTCAGAATCTAGAGTTAAAGTAAAATTTAGACCGATGAAAAATAACAACACAATTTCAAACAAAGAAATTAGGCTGAATCTTCGTGATCAGAATTGGTCAAGTAAATTGGCCTCTACACTTCTCTGGTATTTTATCTTATTGGTTCAGGAAGGGAAAATTTAACACTAGTAAGATCTGAATTTGGAGGTTAAAGAGACAGAAAAAATACCACAACACCTTTTGTCTGATGCTTTAATGATTCTGTTAATCCGTCACCCTTAACAAGAAGAATAATTATAATTATTGTTGATGGTAACAATACTAATAATGTTTCCTAACTTAAACACAAGGCCACGTATTCAGCACTGAGGATTCATCAAAGTAAATCAATCTTAGAACTAGAACTTGACTAGTGCTTGTTTTATCAACCTCAGAATTATGAACAGCGAAGTACAGCATTCTGGGATCTGAATGCAATGTGTAAAAGGACATGATTACATATGCTTAGTCATGGCATGGACTACAACTCACCACTTTACTATTTTGCAATGTTTTACCAGGGAATACAAAAATAATTTCCCTTTCATCATCTAGTGAATAAATGAAAATATGTAGTAAAGGTGAACACTCACAACTTAAAGTGGCAAGTTAAGAAATTTTAATTCAGCAAAATTATTCTTTGAATGAAATGAAAGAAAAGAAAGTGATCATCTTTACAAGGTTGTCACGTCTGAACATCATGACCAGAATAAGTTTTTAACATGATAATTTTGCCACACACACTGATGGTAAACATTTTAGTTAATCATATCTTGGTTCAATAAGTAAGCACTTTGCCGTTTTCGTGCGGGTGATACGTAAAAGCACCCACTACACTCTCTGAGTGGTTGGCGTTAGGAAGGGCATCCAGCTGCAGAAACTCTGCCAAATTAGATTGGAGCCTGGTGTTGCCATCCGGTTTCACCAGTCCTCAGTCAAATCGCCCAACCCATGCTAGCATGGAAGGCGGACGTTAAACGGTGATGATGATGATGATGATTTACTATTTGTTTTTGTTGCAGGAAATGACATTGAGTGTTCTTCCTTAGTTGTTCTTTTAGTATAAATATGAACGGAATGGTGTGAGTCAATGATTGAGTTTGATTCTCAGTCCAAGTCAGTTCACTTTACATAGTTAATGACCTTTAGAAAGGCATGGATATAACACAATCTCATTGCTTTCTCTAATAAGGCTTAACTATGTGCCTAAACAATAAATATAAATTGATTACAATGAGTTGTTACTTATATATTTTAACAAGCTAGCCATGACTGAAGCAGCTATGTCATGAAAGTCTCAGGCCACCTTCTCTCTTACATTTGTATGATTAATGTTGTCTATGCTCAGCTGAAGCAACTGTGGGTCATTATGAGTGTTTGACATTGTAATAAATATACAAACACTGACCATGTTTGAGAACCACATTTGCCATGAATACTGAAGGGTCAGGTGGTGGTGCTAAACTAGGAAAGAGATCACACCATCACACCAGATGATAAGCTGTGTTACAACTGTTAGCATACAATATTAAGTTCAATATTTACTGTAGAGGATCCCCTCTATGTGGATGGCTGACATGTTAGAAATATCAACAAAATATCCTTCAATCACACAACCAACCATCATAAAAACATAAAAAATGGTTTCAATGTTATCTTACATAATCCAAAAGATTTCAGAAGATATAGTGTGTAGGATCATATATGACCAGGGCAATGGGATTGGTGGATGTTCTTTTCAAGGAATTTATTCAGGCTTATGGAGAGAGATTAACATTCCCAGGATTGCTCAGGTCATTGATGGAAACAAACTGATAAGTTTGTTTTGAAGGACTTTGGACCAGAGAATACTTTGGACAATTTTCTGGGGGACTTGGTAAGATTTATGATGTCCACTTTGTTGCAAACATTTGGGAAGGTCTAAAGTTTGAGGATAATTTCCTCCCTCCCTCCCACTAGCCACAAACACTGTGGAAGTTGTATTTCCAGCCAGTTTCTTTTGTCAAACACATTCAACACAAAAATAAAACAAAATTACTTAGACAGAGACAACAAAAGAGAAGCTATTTACATTACCTTTACATGTTTTTGCCACTGGAGTCCATTTGTTGTTCGTTTCACATATTGACTTTAGCTGTTCTCCCTTTGGACAAGTATAGGTCACTACAGATTTATAGATGGTAGTTTCATAGGACTTTACTGCACCAACAACTTCCTTTGGAGTTCCACAGTCAATGTCTGCATAGGCTGAAATTGAAAACAGAAGTTGATACCAATGGTGAATGTATATTATGTGTATACTCTGCTTGATATGTAGGAAAAGATGTGGCTTGAATTCCATGCGATGTACCCAGTGCAAGATATGGCTACATCAGAGGTGCAGTGAAATCATAAGAAAGTAATCTCTGTATGTGGCAGATGTGCGGGAACTATAAACACTAAAGGCACATGAGAACTGGATTTTCTTAAATGCATGTGAGGTTCCATAGTGGTTGTAGTTAGTTTCTTTCTCATAGCACTGTTGGAGATTGTTCTGAATGTACAGTTGCTAGAATAAGTGAATTTGTGGAAAAGGAAGATATGGAATGAAGTGGTGAGGGCACATATGTCCTCACTAATATCCATTCAGAGTTCTCTGTGATTGTGGATCATAGTGTCTTTTGGTAGGACCAATATAGAAGTATTCCTACATGAGCAGGACTGCATTGTCATTGACAGCATCATTATTAAAGATGTACCATGTTCTCTTATACTTTTCTTTTTATTCATCTGATTGTAATCTACCAGAAAATATGTCTGCTTATGTATTACCAGCATTAGCTGCTGCTCTGGTGGCAAATATAAGAAATGATTTATTTCTATCTTTATAACTAAGGATTGTTGACTTAGAGAATCATTAGAATTTTGGAAGAAATCCTTTGCATTATGTATTCAGAATCTTTGTTCTGAATTCAAATCCAGCAAAGGGCAACATTGCCTTTTAGCCATTCAGGGATTGGTAAAATACATTACCATTCAAGTACTGAAGTCAATGGTAAAGTCTAAACTTCTGCCACCAAACATTTCTAGGCTTATGAATGAATTAAAAACTGTTGTTTTTATTAGATATATTTGTTATAATTAAGAGTGATGGTGGGCGAGAAGAATCATTAAAGCATTGGAAGGCTGTTTCAGATGATTGTTAAATTCTAGTGAAAATGGACTCAGTACATTATATTGTAATTACTTCTGGATGATGAAATATGATTCAGGTGAAAATCATAAAGCAAGAAATTAAGAGAAAATGTACATAGAAACACTGTGAGGTAAAGAAGTTTACTTCACAACACTTTGGTACAAGGTGGAGTCTTGGTTGTGTGGTTAAAAGTTTGTTTCACAACTTAGAATGAAATCTGGTTGAAGGAAACTGTGTGGAAGCTTACGAGAGAGAAAAAGCATCCATATTTTCCCTAATTGGTTGACAGATTTAATCCTTCACCCAATTTAAAACCTGGCCCTTAATGATGTCCAAGCATTTGGGGAGGACTGTGGTATGAAGCTAGATTCGTCTCTCTCTTTCACCAGTCAAACATTGAGGAAATTGTCATGGTGTCAACCAGACTTCCTCTGACAAAGATATTTAACACAAGCATTAAAAAAAAAATACCTGGACAGTGACAACAAAAGGGAAGCTATTTACATTACCTTCACAAGTAGGAGGTACTGGAGTCCATTTTTTGTCCTTTTCACACATTGACTTAAATACTCCTCCCCTTGGACAATTATATGTCACTATAGATTTAAAGGTGGTGGATTTGTAAATTTTCACAGCACCAGCAACGTCTTTTGGAGGTCCACAGTCAATTTTTTGGAAACCTAGAATTGATAAGAGAAATTGATATCAATGGTGAGTGTATGTTAGGAGGTGGGTGAGAATAAGGTGATAATGATAATGCTGCAATGAAAGTTATTGAATGAACCAAACTTTAAAAAAAATTGCCCACATGTATGTATGTATGTATGTATGCATGCATGCATACATGCATGTATGTATCTTCTTTTCACTATCATCCTTTAAATCTTAAGGTGTTGCAAATTTCTATAGTCCCAGCTATCGCGATCATTTGTAACATATGAATTAAGGATTTGCATTCTCTCCCCAAGATCCCAAGTTCAACCATACTTTGCTCCAGATGGGTTGGTATGCATCCTGTTGCTCCAATAATAGTAGGTATGAAGCAGAAAGCGTATCTTGGGTACTGGATTTGCAGATTCCTTATCAATGGTTACATAACCACAAGAGCATTCCCTTTTAGCATGTGAGTGCTGAAGGCAGTGTGGTCAGCCTAAAGAAAATTATGGTGAAGTGCAGATAACATTTCTCCTCATTCATATATAGAAACAGACGTGGATGTGTGATGAGGTGCATGCTTCCCAACCACATGGTTGCATAGCACCTTCAACAAGTGTCTTCTATAGCTCCAGGCTGACCAAAGGCTTGCAAATGAATGGTTGAAAAGAATGAATAAAATGTATGCATGTATATATGTGAGTCAGTGGCAAAGGGTGACTAGGAAACTAGGGCATGAGGTTGTGTGGGGGGAGGATTTACAAGCGTTCCACCCTCCCCTGTCTTCCACGAAAAGTGTAGTATAAAATGCTTTGAGATATGGGGAGTCTGAAAAGTAGTTAGTAAGATACGAGAAACAAACATACAAACATTTCCAAAATATATACAGGAATACTATTATTAGTGTGCAAAAAATTTTTGAGACTGCCTCTTAATATTGATTAGCTCATTTCAATAAGTGCTTTTTAATTAATTACCACACAAAAACTCTGAAATGGAAATACTCTCTCTTCTAATATCGTAGCCATATTACAGTGGTGAGCTGGCAGAGTTGTTAGCAAGTCGGATGAAAGGCTTTGCAATATTCCGCCCACACTTGCGCTCTGGGTTCAAATTCCACTGGGATAGATTTTGCCTTTCATCCATTCAGGGTCAATAAATTAAGTACCAGTCAAGCACTGGCGTCAATATAATTGATTAGACTAATTCCTCCAAAATTTCAGCCCTTGTGGCTGCATTAGAAAGGAATACCGTAGCCATGTTGAACAATGCCTATTTTTAAAGAACATTTTATATAGAAACAAAACCAGAAAAAAGTTTGTAAAAATGATGTGTTTTTTTCAGTGGAGTTTAACATGGCAAAGCTGTTAAAATAAAAAGAAAAAAACATTAGTTAGATCATTCTAATTTTTTTCTTGCATTTTATAATTATAACTTTTTTCTAAGATAAAACAACAATCCGCAAATTTTGGGTTTTTTTTACTGCCCCCTTGATTTTTTATATAGTATCTTATGTTTCACTGGAATAAAAATAAAATATACAAGTTAAAGAAAATTTTGATTGTATTTTATTAAATTTAAAAAAACAAAAACAATAGGTGCTTTTTTTAAAGAATTCTGTTTATTTGTGTCATATTTCATTTTTTAAGTACCATTGGCTGTAAGTGACAAACAACATTTATCAGCACAGAAAATTGGTAGCATTATCGTTAAATCCTCAATGTTGATGAACCTGGTCTATTCTGGAAAAAAATGTCAACAAAAACTTTTCTGGCAGGAGAAGAGGTGACAACACCAGGTTATAAAGCACCTAAGAATAGATTAACACTTCTACTTGGAGGTAATGCCAAAGTTGAATGCAAATTAAAACCGATGCTAATTTATCGTACAATGAACCCAAGAGCATTAAAAGGCAATAACAAGCAATCCCTTTCAGTAACTTTCAGAATAAAATGGCTTGGGTAACAAAGAAGTTGTTTGAAGAATAGTTCAATGTGAATTTTTGTTCCACATTTGAAAAATATTGAAAAAAATAATAATTTCGATTTCAAAGTTCTTTTCATTTTAGATTAATGCCCTGGGCATCCCAACTCACTTAATGCATGGAGGAAAATGTAGCCTGATAGCATGTCCATAAGATACTTCAAGGTTTTCAAATTTGAGACACTTGTAGTCAAAGAAATAGTGTCTCTTGGCAAGTCCATGGGCCTCAAGGTTGACGGTGTGGGCATTAACGATCTCGTCGAGGAACACTCAGAGGAACTGACTACAGATGAACTCCTGCAGATTCAGAAGCAGTGGTTCCCCGGAAGAGGACAGTGTATCAGAGAAGGCTATCTTTATGATTGACATAAAAGCAGTGTTGGCAAAGTGGCAGTATGTTTCTCAATTTGTAGATAAATACCATCCTGGAAAAGTATCTGCAGGTCGTGCAGCTGCTTTATTTTATGAAACTGCTCTGGTGCATTTTCATAACGTTTCAGAAAGCAGGAAAAAGCACACTTCTCTTGATATGTTCCTAATGAAATGACTTATAAGTGTGAAAAGTGAAGAAAATGTGTCCAAAAAGCCTAAATTAGGCGAAGTAAGAGAGAAAACAATGGAGGTTGTTCTTCTTGAAGTCTTAATAGAAAGAGATTATTCTTGTGTTTATTTATCACATATGGTGCAATGTAAACGGTAATTGAATCTCGTGTTGTGCAGTATTTATCATCAAAATTATATAAGAATTGGATGAGATATGATGGCTCGGCCATCTCTCCCCAGTTCTTATATTAATCATTAAAATCCAGAAATACAACAACACGAGGGATAACAGTAACAGCAGATCAATAATTTATTCTAGGTTGGTGTAGAGCCGTTTCGTTCCTGGGTGAACAGGCATGCCACTAGAATACCAAAGAAGCTTCGACCACATGTCGGGGTCGAGTTGGGACAGCCTGAAAGAACCTCCTGTCT
>NC_068990.1:88484187-88517793 GCF_001194135.2 Octopus bimaculoides | reverse complement strand
GTTGGTGTAGAGCCGTTTCGTTCCTGGGTGAACAGGCATGCCACTAGAATACCAAAGAAGCTTCGACCACATGTCGGGGTCGAGTTGGGACAGCCTGAAAGAACCTCCTGTCTCCACAGCTGCTGGATGGATAAGAGAGAGAACGCTATTGCTTTCTCTACACCTGTTGCATTGCGCATGCGTGCTCGGGTACTTCCACTGACGGCTAATCCCTTGCACATGCGCAATGGCACTTCCCAAGATGGCGGCCAATGGCGGCCACACGCACCACTACAATTACTTCATTAATTTTTATACATGATGAAGTGAATCTGATATGTTGATTAATAAATTTTATAGGTCGATTTATTTATTGTCTTTTGATTGTTCTATACAAGCCATATGTATGATAGGTGCTAACAAGCTGTTGATGAAGCTACAGGATCCCTAGAACTGATGTGCATATATGCGTAAGTGTGTGTGTGTATGTATTATAGATGCACATATATGTAAATACAAATGAACACAAACATACATGCTTGTGCACACACGAAAAATTAAATGCTCTACTGACCTGTGTTAATGAGGTAAATATCCCAACCCTCTTTGTTGGGTATAAGGTTGTGAGTCAATTGAGTCACATTACTTCGATTACAGAGCTTAGATCTTTCATTATACTCAAAGGAGTTACATCTTAGGGTTTTATGACAGGCTTGATAACACTGCATTAAGCTCATGTTTGTCAGCTGTGGAAATGCGTCATGTCCTGGTATGAAAGTTTTTTTAAATGCAACAAACTCATCGTTGACTGGAAAAGAGAAAGGAAACAAGAAATATATCTTATACTCACACACACATATTTAAAATTTATATAGCATCTGGTGCATAATTTGTTTTAAATGTACAATATATTATATGTTACTCAAATGCCCAGAATGCAAGAGGACTAATAGTTCGACTAATGACTTTTCAGATGATGTAAAAGTTACCACCATTATACACTAAGAAGATATTTTGACTATTTTTTGCTTTTTGTGTGTGCATGGTAGTCTCATTTTCATAAAATGTGCTCAGCAGTCCATGTTATGTAAGTGCAAATCCCAGCGCTTTATGAGTTAATACTGCTTTGTTTTTCAGGACTATGTCTTTGTCTCTCCTTATAAATGTCAAGGTCTTTACAGAAATGGTTATCTATATTATGAAATACAAATGGAATAAAACTTTTCAGAAAAAGAGGAAAAGAGAATTCAATAATAATATACAGAGAGTAATTACGGTTTATTCGTTGGTAGTAATCTCTGCTTTTGGCTGTATTTATTTTCTTAGAGATAGCTGCACTTTCTTTTGATAAGTAACATTTTCCATTTTCTTCAGTTATTTCAAATGATAAACAAGTAATGTCAGACAGACATTTTTCTGCACACATGTCTGCTGTTACCTTTTCCTGTTTCCACAATATTTTCCCAGATACCTCCAGAATCGCATCTTTTACTTGCATAAAATGGTACTGAGCAACTGTAATTAAATTAAAATTTAGGTAAGCATAAAAACAACAGCAACAACAATAATAATTTCTAACATAGAAAGCAGGACAAAAATATGAGGTCAGAAGTGGTCAATTAAATTGGCCTCTACATTTGACTGGCATTGTATTTCATTGGCTCTGGAAAGGCAAAGTTGACATGAGATGAATTTGAAATTAGGAGTTATAGATTTATATCATGCATCAGATACTGTGTGCAGTACAGATTTGGCTATCATTCAAGTTTGTCATGACGATTGCCCTATTCTCTCCTTTAACTAAGCAGAGAAGTTCCTTTTCCTCTATCTGCTAGCTATAGCAAAAGAAGTTGAAAAGTCTGACAATAGGGGCTCTCCTCTTTGGCTAATCCCTTAACAAATAACTGATTACAATAAGGTGGTATTTTTATTTTCTATTAAGTTAGCCATGTCAGAAATAGCAATATCATGACATTTTTTTCAGACCACCCTCCCTTCTATAATTCTGAGATTAATGTGGTCCATGCCAAGCCTGAGCAACTGTGGGTCAATGTGAGTGTTTGCTATTGCAATAAATCAAATAACATTGCACCAAGTATTGTCCAACACCATCATCACAATGACCACCTGAAGAGCCAGGTGGTGGTGTTGAAATAGGCAAAGTATTATACCAGAGGATAAACTGTATCTGATCACTTAGCTTGCAATATTATGTTCAACAATAAGACAGTGAGCTGATTGATTCATAATGGGGAAAATGCTTAGCAGCATTTCTTCTGAATTTATGTTCTGAGTTCAAATGCTATTACATTCAACTTCACCTTTCATCATTTCAGAGTTGACAAAGTAAGTACCAGTTGAGCACTGGGGTCAATGTAATCAACTTATCCCCTCCCCCAAAATTACTGAAATTTGAAATCAATATTATGTTCAACATTTACTGTTATACTGGATCACACTTGACGTGGGCAATGTAATTGGTGAGCATTACACAATCTATAGAAAATTAATTGAGGGGGAAAGAGCACCGATATTATCAGGGATTCTCTGGGCTATGATATGAATGAGGTGGCAATTTTTTTTCAAAGATTTTTCTGGTCTTGGAATACTATGGGCAACTTTATAAAATCCTTGGTAGTGCTATTAAACGGTTCTATGAAACCAAAATTAAAATCTAGTCATAGAAGTGCTATCAGACAGTGCTGTTTAAGATATTCACAGTGGAACAAATTAATTTTACATGTACTTCTTCAGTGTCCAGGCATTATTGATTTGTAAGATTTACGTCAAGCTGCTGCTATTGTGTGTGGGACAGATCTAGCTATCATTCAAGTTCATTAAACCCTAACCCTATAGCAAAAAAGGTTGTGTGATGAAAAAGGTTGAAAGGTCTGGCAATTGGGACTTGTCTCCTTGGTCAATCCCTAAAAATAAAACAAAATTACCTAGGCAGAGAGTAAAAAAAGAGAGAGTCTATTTATATTACCTTTACAAGAAGACACTTTCGGAACCCATTGATTGTCCTCTTTACATGTTGCCTTCAATTCATTTCCCCCTGGGCAAGTGTAGATCACTTCAGAATTATAGGTGGTGGTTTTGAAGGATTTTAAGGCATTAGCAACTCTTTTTGGTGGTCCACAGTTAATATTTTTAAAAGCTGAAAGTGAAAAGAAGAATTTATATCAATTTTGAGTACACAACAGGAGGAAATTGAGAATGAGGAGATAATGACAAATTCAAAATAAAAGATGTTGACTGAAACAAATTGAAGACATTTTGCACACATGTACACACACACATGATATAACCTGCATGTATACTTAAATGTACGACTGCTACTGTTGAGTTTAGGAGCTAAACATAGGTTATCATCATCTAGTCTACTTCAATATAACTGTTTGATTACTAGCATTCTTCATAGTAATAAAGGTAATGATATAGGATCAGAGAGCAAATGTAGAAGATACTGTGGAGATCAAATGCCTGAAGTTTATAGATGGTAAGGCATTTTATAAGTATGTTGAAAGGGAAGTAGACAGAGAGCAAATAGCAAAGAGAAATTAGAAAGGAATAGGTGGAATTTTGATAATTGTTACCCAATCAGAAAGGACTTTGTACAGGATAGCTGCGATAAAATGGAAGTAAGCATTAGAAGAGGTTTTAAACAAAATGTAAGTTATGTGTAAGAGTTAATACATACACAAGAGAATGGGTGTCAAAGAGTAAGGTAAATATAGAGAGAAAGATAGTTTGATGGTGATATATATAGAGTGGGAGAGTTGTTGACCTAAAAGTTGAGTTATTTCTCATAGAAAATTACACTTTTTTATTATTATTATATATGAATGACATTGCCTGTGGGTTAAACATACATATATAACCACATACACTTGCACTTAAAAAATATATATGTATGTTTGTATGTATAAATGCACACAATAAGATGGAAATACTCTACTGACCTGGAGCAAGGAAGTAAGCATCCTGATTTCCATTGTTGGGTTTAAGTTTCTCAGTCAACTGAGTCACTTTATTGAGCCGACATGTTTTATCTTCCTGATTGTACTGGTAAGAATTACATCTTCGAGATTGATAACAAGCCTTATTACACTCATTTAAATCCATATTCTCAAACTGTTTTAAAGTATCCTCTTCTGGTAAGCTAATTCTTTTCAGCATCACAGGCTTAACATCGGCTAGAAAAGAAGTAAAAAACAAGAAACATATGTTATATTCAACCAACCATCCAATCACAAACACACATCACATGTACCATGTTAAATTACATGGAAAAATGCGAGCAAGAGAAATAATATTCTTAGATTATCGACCTGGAAAAGTACAGGACAAGTTATTACACTTGGAAAAGTACAGGACAAGTTATTACACTTGCAAAAATTCAGGACAAGTTATTACGTCTGGTAAAGTACAGAACAAGAAAATTTTTTCTTAAAATATTGCAGCTAAGGATAAAATTTCAAATAAAATATTTAGATTTAGAAAATATTAGCTTTTATTAAAACTAAAAATTTTATTACAAGTTATTCTATTTGTTATTACTTGTTACTTCTATTGAAAATAAAAAATAACGAAATTAAAATATTTTTGCACTTTAAAAATATTCTTTTTTTAAAAATATTATCGTAAAAACCCATGTAAGTTGCACACCTAAGTAATTTATGCAGGTGATTTTCAGGATAAAAATTGTTAAAAAAAGCTTCTACTTATGTAAAATTTGCACCCAAAAGTTTTCAGAATTGCCGATCTGGCCAGGGGAAAAAGGTCTTCAATTTAGTTGTATTTAGCATAATTTCACTTACATATGATTAGATTTTATTGAATTTTCATTAAACAAAAATAATTTCTGTTTAACAGGTATCAAATTGAAATGTAGTTAGATGATAGTAATTGTTATATTTAAATCACAACTAGAAAATTCATGCAAATTACTTCCTAAATCTATTCATGGCATGGCAATTCATATTATTGAAATTGCCAGGCTATTTTCTCTGTATAAATTTGATCTATGAATATAACTAAACTTCTTGAGGGTGTCCAAGATAAGCAATGCAGTGAAGTCTACAACTTTATCCCAATTGACTTTTGTTGTAGATATACAGAGAAATGGCTGACCTTTCTTTTTGAGTCAGAAAGATTCATCATGATAGCAATTATATTCTCACATTCATGAGTATTCTAATAGTGAGATCACTAAATCTAGTTTAAGATTTCAAGAAGGAAGGATTTCAACAGAAAAGGATAAAATCTTGAAATAAATATGAGTGAATTTGCTGGCTGTTTAGATCTTGATATTCTGGAGCTATTCTGAAGAGGAACTTATTTTAGGTAGAGAAGAATTGTTAGTTCCAGCAGACAATTTCTATAATTCTAGTTTCATGGGAAAATGTACTCTTCATCTGACATTTGGGGTTTTGAAGGGTATCTTGCTATAACAGCCATGATAAAACGTAAGATTTACATGGCTACATAGATCCGCATTACTTTTACTGTTCTTTTGTATGTTGGATTATGTAGGAGAGCAATAGTGGTGTGATAGTGTGCTGTAACAGCACTGTCTAAGCTATGCCAACATGGAAAAATGAAGAAAAAGCTGTTGCTACTGTCACTACTACTACTACTACTACTACTACTACTACTACCACTACCACTACTGCCACCACCAGCTCCACCACCACCATCACCACCACTCGGGTTTAAGAAAAACATTATGTTTTTACATATAAATATGATTAAAAGCATGCATAAGAGTGTTGAAGTTAAACAAATTCTGTATAAGAATGTCCTAACAGTATTTACAATTCTTGATATAAATTTTCTTTTTCAGGAAAATATTTATGTCCGTCTTTACAGAAGTCATTGTGTATATACTATGAAATATAAATGGAATAAAATATCAGTGAATGCTGAAAAGTAAATCCAATAATAAAACACAAAAAATAATTACGTTTTACTCGTTGGTAGTAATCTCTGCTATTGTCTGTTTTCATATTTGTAGAGGTAGCTGCACTTTCCTCTGATATGTAACATTTCCCACTTTCTTTTATTATTTCAAATGATAAACAAGTTTCGTCAGACATGCATTTTTCTCCACAGGCTTCTGCTGTTACATTTTTCTTATACCACAATATTTTTCCAGATACACCCAGAGCTGCACCATTTACTTTCACAAAATGGATCTGAGGATCTTGAGTTAAAATAAAATTTAGACCAATGAAATATATCAATAACAACATAAATTTCTAATATAGAAAGTAGGTAAAATATCTGAGGTCAGAACTGGACAATTAAAATGGCTCCCTACACTTGACTGGTTTTTAAAAATTTTATTTTATTTTATTGGCTCAGGAATGGCAAAGTTAATATCAGCAGGATTTGAATGCAGAGCCAGAAAAAATACCACAACATATTTTTTGTCTGATGCTCAAATGATTCTGTCAATACACCACCTTTACCAACAAAAATAATTATAAATAATGTTGATGTTATCAATATCATTGATAACAGTTTCTAACATAAACACGAGGTCACACGTTCTGCAACAAGGATATAGGAAGATAAATCAATTGCAGTACTTGAATAGAGCTTGTTTTACCAACCTCAGAATATGAAAGGTGAAGTACATCTAAAAGGATGAAACTAAGTATGACTTGTCACATTGACACCCATGACTTTATTCATTTCCCAATCTTTTGCTCATCATCATCATCATCATCATCATCGTTTAACGTCCGCTTTCCATGCTAGCATGGGTTGGACGATTTGACTGAGGACTGGTGAAACCGGATGGCAACACCAGGCTCCAATCTAAATTTGGCAGAGTTTCTACAGCTGGATGCCCTTCCTAACACCAACCACTCAGAGAGTGTAAACAAAAATAATTTCACTTTTAACATTTGTAGTGAATAAATATAAATTAGTATACATATATGGGCACTCACAATTTAATGTAACAAACTAAGAGATTTTAATTCATCAAAATTATACTTTTAGTAAGATGATGATTATTTTTGCAAGGTTGTCGCTTTTGAACTTTATGAACAGAAGGAGGTTAATTTTAACATTCAACGAGAGTGAACATTTTATTAATCAGAATATCTTCATTCAACAAGTAGCCACCTTATTATTTGTTTTCCATTCAAGAAGTGACTCTTTTCCCTTGTTGGTCTTTTAGTATAAATATAGAACTGAGTGGTGTGAGTCAATGATCTGGGTTTGATTCTCAGTCTAAGTCAGTTCATTGATTTTCCTCATTCTGGTTCTGAAATAGGTCAATGATGTACATTGGAGAGACAGCATGTAGTATAGGTGAGTGGATAGGTAAACACTTGCATGAGCTCAAGCAGGAGACAAATTTGTCAGTGCTCTACCAGCATGCTCAGTAAGAACATGGAAGCTTGGTTGACAGCTTAAATGATAGAATCTTATTAACGCATAGAACAAACATGACACTCAGACAGATTATGGAGGCTAGACATGTAATAGAAGATAGACTGAGGCACAACAGAAAATGTTAGTGGAATTATAATACTTCCATTCCACCACACTGTGCAACCTGGTGACTAAAGACAGAATGAGGAAAATAAGTAGATGACACGGGTACTAACAGTATAATATACAAACCCATTATATGCACACAAGACACACATACACATACTTAAGACAGTATAAGAAAGAGATGAAATAAAGACCAGTATAAACAGTGTAACATACAAACCCATATACATGTGCACGGAACACACATACTAAACTCTGAGACACATACATACATACTAACACGCACACACACACAAACACATAGACAGAAACACATGCACAGATAGAGATACATACCATAGAAAAACAAAATAGAATTGACAGGATAAGAGGAGACACATGGGACAGAGTCACTGAAGAGGTCTCAGAATATGTGATGAAAAACCCCTTTGACATACAAATACACTAAAAATAATAAGTAAAAACCTACAGTGAAGATCAAATAAATAGTGTGTGTGTTTAAGTGGCAAAAGATGATTATCCCCATGTATAAAAATATCTTGTATTCTAATTAGAGAATGCTTTGCAATTTTGCCTTATGGATAAAATTTGGTGGATACAAACAATGTAGAGGGCTGCTGGAGAGAACAAGTTTCTACACTTCCAGCTCTTGGTTGACTTAATCCATCATCTGATTTAAAAACATCACCTGGCTTTTGGGTAGCATTATTAGAGTTCACTCAGCAGCAAACATTTGGAGAGGTCTGCAGTCTGAAAATAACTCCCTTTCTCTCTACCACCAGTCATAAACACCATGAAAATTGTCATGCAATCAGCCTTCCTCTGACAAAGACACTTAAAAATAAAACAAAATTACATAGACAGAGACAAGAGAAAGCTATTTACATTACCTTTACAGGTTTCTACCATTGGAGACCATTTATTGTTCTTTTCACATGTTGACTTTAGTTGCTCTCCCTTTGGACAAGTATAGGTCACTTCAGATTTATAGGTGGTGGTTTTGTAGAACTTCACTGCACCAACAACTTCCTTTGGAAGTCCACAGTTAATATTTGCTTTAACTGGAATTGATAATAGAAATTGGTATCAAGAGTACTTGTATGTTAGGAAGAGGGTGAGAACAGAGAGAAGATATACTCCCTACAACAAGTGAGATACAGACAGATCATCAATGATTTTGGATTTAATTAATCCTCATCAGTGACTCTTACTCAGTTGCTGAGGACTAAACTTAACTTGCCTTGTCAGTTTATGTAAATTCTTTTAGATATAGGGACAAAAAGAATAGATACTAGTCTAAGTAAGCTAAATTGGTTGCTGAAAAATTGTAACAAAATCTATTTGATAAGCTGGGATATTATTAGTAGAGCAAAACCTTATAGAATAGCTGGAAAGAGATGAAACCTGTGCATTGAGGAAGTATACCAAATTTTCACTTCAAAATTTAATCTAATAAACATGAGGCAGGAAAAAGCACTGAGATGGCTTCACATAAGGAAAAATACATTGAAACAATTTAAATAAACACATAACACTATACATAATTATTATAATAATTGAGAAACAAAGAACCAAAGAAATAAATCAAACATGATAGAACTCAGCATTAATAATATACTCTTTGCAATGAGTGGAACAATAAATTTTTAGAATCAATAATAAATCTACATAAAAATTTATTCCAGCCTTGGCCTATATTTAGCATCATGTTTCACTTCACCAGCTCAAGATTCTTAGGACTATTAATAGTAGCACCCCTACCTCCCACTGAACACTATTTATTCCTTCCATTTTTCTCCAAAACGGTCATGGGTGAAGGACTCTGACAAAACTGCACCGACCATGATGCTGGACTGCATATCCAACAGTGTGCTGTCACTGCAGTTGACTGCACTATAAAGCTTTTGAACAAACTCAAGCATCCCCTCGAACAGAACAGGCTTTGGTTCTTCTCAGGTGAGAAAACTTTTTGCCAGGATTAGATGGTGAACACGCTGAACAGCTGTTTGTTTGCTGCGTCCTCAAAACAAGTACTGAGAGGGATAAAACTCAAACATCCAGTCAACATCATGGTGTTTTGAGTGATTACTAGTAATGGTGATGTTGTGCCGCCATTAATCCTCCCACACAGCCTCAGACTCAACACAGAAGCCTACATCAAATGCCTAGAGAAGGTAGTGCTCCCCTGGTTCAAGAGGGTGGGTGCTGAAAGACCCTATGTCTGGCAACAGGACTCTGCACCATGTTACACAAACAGGGGAACCCAGTCATGGCTGTCAGACAATTTCTGCGACCACATCACCCCTAACATCTGGCCACCTAACTCCCAAGAGTGCAACCCCCTTGATTATTATGTGTGGGGCGCATTTGAGTGAGAGACCAACAAAACTCCTTGTAACTCCAAAGACGAACTGAAGGCAAGGATTATGGCAGCATTGACCAACTTAAACAAGGAGACTGTCCAGAAGACTTGCAGGAGATTCTGAAGTTGTCTGGGGGCTGTGGTTGAAGCCAATGGCAATTTTATTGACTAAATTTACACTTTAGTATTTCAAGATATTTTTATGTAATTTTGATAAATATATCTGTTAAAATGAGATGTCAGTGCTATTTTCATTTTTGCGTAATTTAGATGACAGTTTATTCACTCACCCTGTATATTGCACATATGCATGAACCTATATTTAAATAAACATAAACACATGTACACACAAAAAATAAAATGAAAACATTCTACTGACTTGGGTTAACAATGTAAGTATCCCAGCTCCATTTGCTGGGTTGAAGGTCATGAGTCAAGTGAGTTGCATTACTTCGATCACAGATCTGAGCTCTTTCATTGTACTCATAAGAGTTACATCCTGGAGTTTGATGACAGGCTTGATGACACTCCTTTAAGCTCACATTTTTCAGCGTTCCAAATGTATCCTGCCCTGGTATGGAAGTTCTTTTTATTATAAAAAGTTCATCTTCAGCTAGATAAAAAAGAAACAAAAGAAAATGAGAAAGACATTTTATATTCATGCAAACATATCAAATATATAGCATCATCATCATCATCATCATCATCATATAGTGTCCATCTTCCATACATGGGAGGACAGTTTACAGGAACTGGCCAGGTAGAAAAACTGCCCTAGGCTATTGTGTCTGTTTTGGCATGGATTTTACAGCTGGATGACCTTCCTAACACCAACCACTCTGCACTGTGCATAATTTATTTTAAATGGACAATTTATTGTAAACAAATAATTGATCTACAAAATAACAACTTAGAATTCATTGGCATGAAATTGCCCTAACAGTTTTTATAGTTCTTAATATTGCTTATTTCTGGAATGTTTATGTCTCTTCTATAGATAAACCTGTCAGTGTTTGGACAAAAATGGTTGTCTATATAATATGAAGTACAAATGGAATCAGGTATCAGAGAATGCTGAAAATTAATTCGCATAAGAAAATACAAAGAATAATTACGTCTTATTCGTTGATAGTAATCTCTTTTATTGGTTGGTTTTAATTTGTTGGAAGAAGCTGCACTTTTCATTGATATGTAACATTTTCCACTTCCTCTGCTTATTTCAAATGAGAAACAAGTTTCGTCAGATAAACATTCATTTGCACAGTCTTCTGCTGTTACGTTTTTGTTCCACAATATTTTCCCAGATACATGTAGAATTGCACCACTTACTTTCACAAAATACATCTGAGTATCTAGAATTAAAGGAAAATTTAGACAAATATAAATAAGAACCATAATGATAATTTCCCACAAAAAAATCTGAGGTCAGAATTGGTAATTTAGATTGCCCAGTATACTTGATTGGTATTTTATTTTCTTGGTCCAGGAAAGGCAAAGCTTACATCAGCAGGATATGAGGTCAGAAATTAAAGAGCTAGAACAAATACCACAAAATTCTTTGATATTCTAATAAATCTGTCAATCCGTCACTTTAATAACAAGAACAATTATAATTATTGTTGAACTTAACAATATCAAATATTTCTAACTTAAACACAAGCTACAAATTTTGCAGTGAGGATACACAAAAACAGTTGAAATTCTGTACTTGAATAATACTTATTTTATCAACTCCAGAAGTAAGAAAGGTGAAATACATCCAGGTGGGATTTGAACCCAGAATGTAAAAGGATGTAACTAAATATAACTAGTGATGGCAAAACCCATCACTTTAGTGAATTTGTAATGCTTTGCCCTAGAAAACTAAAAGAGCATTTGTATCATCATCAAGTAAATAAATATAAAATAAGTAATAAAGGTGGATATGCAAATCTCAATGTTAGCAAGCTAAGAAATTTTAATTCCTGAAAATTATGATTTTAGTGAGATGAAAAAAGAAAAGTGATTATCTTTATGAAGTTGGCTCTTTGAATTTCATGACCACAAGTCATTAACTTAATAATTTTACTAGCCATTGAGGCTTCCTGTCTCCCTCCCACTAGCCACAAACACCATGGAAATTGTCATGGAGTTAGTTGTTCTTTTGATAAAGACATTTTACATAAAACAACAAAATTTCCAATTCAGAGACAAGAGAGAACCTGTTTACATTACCTCTACAATCAGATGCAACTGCAGTCCATTTATTATCCTCTTTACATACTGATTCCAATGTTTCTCCTCCTGGACAAGTATAGATCACTTCAGCTTTATAGGTGGTGGCAGTGTAGGACTTCTTTGCACCAGTAATGTCTTTTGGTGGACCACAGTTAATTTTTCTGTGAGCTGAAATAGTAAAAGAAACTGAAGTCAACACACACACACACACACACACACACACACAGATAGATGAATGGATGGATGGACAGACATGCAGATGGATAGATAGACAGATAGGTAGATAGTGTTACTTGTGTGTATAGTTTGATGTACCACTGCTATTAGTAAGTTCAGATCTCTCAGTAGATTATCATCATCTACTCTATTTCCAATATAATCGGTTGTTTACTACTATACTTTGGCGAGCTTATGGCAATGAGTTATACACAATGCTTCGAGTGGCATGGGTGCTTCAAAAGCAGAAGAATGTCCCTGGAAGACCAGCCATGAGCATCCCCTGGAAATGTGATATTGTGCATCGAGAATTTATACCCCAAGGCCAGACTATCAATTGAGAGTCCAGCTGTGATGTTTTGAAGCATTTGAGGGAGGCAAGTTGGTGAAAGTGGCTGGATCTGTGAAGCACCAAAGAATTGGATTCTTCACTGAGATCTCCTCACTCATGAGTTCCTCACCAAAACCAACATGATATTGCTTTTGCACCCACCCTATTCCACCTGTGGACTTCCATCTCTTCCCCAGGAGGAAAATGCAACTCAATAATTGCTGCTTTAACACTGTTGAAGAGATCCAGAGTGAATTGCAGAAGGTCCTTGGCTCATTTGCAGAAGATGACTTCCAGGCTGGATTCCAAAAATGGCTGAAACACTGGGATCAGTGTATTGCTGCACAAGGTGACTATTTTAAAGGAGATGTTAAAACTTAGGTAAATAAATTATTTTTTATTAAACATAGCTAGTCCAGGAATCTTTTGATACCACCTATACACACACACGTGTTATGGAAGATGGTAGGGATTATAATTTTTGTATGACTTAATAGATTTGTTGCTGTTTAGTTACCTATTTAGGAGTTGGTTGTAATTTACTTATTGAATTTAATTACATAAGGTAAATGTGTTTGAAAGTTGTGGTTTCCTTGGTTTGTTTGTTCCCAAACAACACTTATTTTAGTGCTGTTGACACCGCTGGATTGAATGGTACTGCTCAGGTATCGAAACCATAATCATATTCATGGGGCAGCTGATGATGGAGGTATTTTGGATTGTTGGTATGGCTGTTTTTGTATATGTGCAACAGTATTATTGGATTGTTGGTATGGCTGTGGAATAGTATTATAGCACATCCTTTTGTTATATATATACACACATATATATAGATACATATATATTAGAGGAATCTAAACAGTGATCTAAAATCCTCATATTCTACATATATATATATAAATATTGAATGATGAAATGAGTGCTCAACACCACATTGGCGGATATATAATTTCTTTATTTGTAAATTAAGGCTACCATTGGATTCATGTTAAGAAAAGTAGGAAAATATCCTAGTGTCTCAAATTACAGAATGACATATATATAAGTATATAAGAATATTTTCACATTTATATAAAGGCAAACGCACTCCTACATAAGTACGTATAGCTGTAATACAAACAAACACACATACATACACTAATAGTCTATCTGAGTATATATATATAAATATGAAATGATGCATTTCTTAATGACTATACAATTCAAACTTGAGTACACACTATTATATATAAATAAATAAATTTGATTCAATAGGATTTTATGGCTACTGACACTTTGGTCAAGAGTTTACATTGACTATGTAAAGGACTAAAAATTTAAATAGATGACAGTTTTATTTATATTTATTTGTATTACATATTTCTTACTATTTGTTTTTATTTTATCATTGTGATTATAATACATCTTTATTTCAATTTGCTAATACTTTTTATGTATTATTTTTAATATCTTTATTTTTAATTATTTTATCTTTATTCTTATTTTTATACTTTTATATTTTTTGTTTATTTGTATGATATTCTTAACATATACCTACACTCTATATGTAAGATAGATATTTCCTTTCTTCCTTAGTGTATTAATTTAATCCCTTTCATAAGCATGTAACCTTCATCTTTTAAACAAACAAAAAACAAAAATCTCTGAAGAGATTCTACCCTATATTTTTCAAAATGATAATTCTCATCATTGGATTTAATCCAGTTCTTGAAATTTTGCATTTATCTGTGGGCTGGAATCGAAATGTACATAGTCTTTTTTTAAAATTTATTTGTATTCAGTTTTTACCTCAGAACTATGTTAAATCAATTTACATCTTTACCAACTCTCCATTTTCCCAACTTTTACACACACACACACACACACACATATTTAGATAAAGATAGTTTTGGTCAACTATTACAGTCTGATGAGACATAAAGCTAAGTGCTTTATGGATGTGACACCCTGGATAACCCTATAAATCAGTCATAACTATCTTTACCTAAATACTCTAGCTCAAGAGCAAAGAGTGTGCTTCTCTTTTGGATTTATGATTTACTGACAATATATCATCATCATCATCATCATTGTTTAACGTCCGCTTTCCATGCTAGCATGGGTTGGACGATTTGACTGAGGACTGGTGAAACCGGATGGCAACACCAGGCTCCAATCTAATTTGGCAGAGTTTCTACAGCTGGATGCCCTTCCTAACGCCAACCACTCAGAGAGTGTAGTGGGTGCTTTTACGTGTCACCCGCATGAAAACGGCCACGCTCAAAATGGTGTCTTTTATGTGCCACCCGCACAAGCCAGTCCAGGGGCACTGGCAACGATCTCACTCGAAAATCCTATGGGAGCCAGTCAGGCGGTACTGGCAACGGCCACGCTCAAAATGGTGCATCTCATGTGCCACCCGCACAAGAGCCAGTCCAGGGGCACTGGCAACGATCTTACTTGGCTTACGATATATATGTATATATATATACATATAGAGAGAGAGAGAGAGAGAGACAGATATATATATATATATATATATAGAGAGAGAGAGAGAGAGAGAGAGAGAGAGAGAGAAAGAGAGAGAGGGGGAGAGAGAAGGGGAGAGAGAAGGGAGAGATACATAGATAGATAAATAGATAAAAAGCTAGATAGATAGACAGACAGACAGACAGACAAACAGATAGATAGATAGGTAAATACACACACACACACAAGTATGTATGTAAATACACACAGGTATGCACACAATAAATAACAAGGGAAGAATTCACTGACCTGGGTTAAGAACATGTACCTCCAAACTTTCACTGTCATGGTGAATTAAATTACTCAACTCAGTCACATTACTCAGTTCACAGACCTTAGCTTTGATATTGAATGAATATGATGAACAGTCTGAATATAGATAACAAGCTTCTTGACAACCATCTACGGTTAAATTCTCAAGATGTGCAAATGTATGTTTGCTTGGTATGCTAGTATTTTTAAGCACAAGAGGCTCTCCATTGGCTGGATAAAAAAAAGAAAACAAGAAATACATTTTACACATGTCCACCCACTCAAACACACACATACACCATACATATCAAATATTGTAATCTATCTGGTACAAAATTTTGTAAATGTTTAATTTATTGTAAACAAATAATTGATCCATGAAATGACATCTTCATTAAAATTCATGAGTTGTATAACTTCTTCAAAACTTAATGGAAACCTTGTCTCACTACTTAGGCTCAAGACAATGCATTTGTATGTCTCTTCTGTAATGGTGTGCTTTTGTAGAGTCATTACATAATTAAAAAGGTGGTCAACTTGTGTTATTACAGCCATTTAGCTTTAAACAAAAGCACACCATTGGAATAGGGATGTATAAATGGATTATCTACAACCTAAACATTGAAGTGAAGTTCCATGTACATCTCATGATGTAGCAGAATTCACATTAATTCTGAGAGGGGTGTTTTATGCTAACAAACTATTTTGTGGATGAATTTGGTTTTTAGTTGTACATAGGCCATTTATAAAACAATGCATGGTTAATTTTCTGCTATTTTAATCAAAATTTCAAATGCTGATATTTTTGCATAGTTCTTTTATTTTACAAATAGCTATAAAGTGAAATTCTGTTTTGTCTGGGGAAAGTCATTCTCTTTTAGTGTCTTATAATTTAATACTCTCACTGGTAAAATTTCCACTCATTTACTTAATTATTTTTTTTTAACTAAAATTTTTGTTGTGTCTCGCAACCCTTTCAATAGCTGTTGACCCTGTCTGTTAGCCAAGCTGTCTTTTTGTTTGTTTGTGCACATGTGTGTGGGTCAGTGTGTGTATGCATACACATGTATGTATGTGCGTATGTATATATAATGTATGTGTGTGTGTGTGTATGTTTGTACATATGTATACTGCATATTCATGTGTTTTTGTGTGTGAGTGTTTGCATGTGTGTGTGTGTCTGTCCATATTACCTATGTACCTATCCATCTGTATGTCTATCTGCTTACTTTCATATCCATTTGCCTACATACATGTGCATATACATACATACACACATACATGCACACATCTACATAACGGCCCACTAACTATTGTACCAGTATATAAATATAAACTGTGTGTATGATTACCTACTACATATATTTCCTATTTAGTATTGGGATGATTCATTTATGAAGAGGTACTCCTGTATTTGCCTGAGGGTTGGGTCCTTTGGATGCTTGGATAAAATGCAGATGTGAAGTTGATCCAGTTGCCTCCATGTTGATAGAGTATGGAGGACTGTTTTTTGTCATGTTGTCTCAAATGTTCATTTAGTCTTTCCACAATGGTCCCAGATGTCTCACCTGTGTATGTCATGTTCATGTCTTTACAAGCACCTTCTATGCATCTTATGCTGTAGACTACATTTCTAGTTCTACAGTTAATGTCAGGGCTAATCCTACATACCATGCAGTTATCATTGGTGTATATGGCATTCTCAAAGGAGTACATCTTACATTGTTGTGATCTGATAGTGTTCCCTGGCTTTTCAACAATCTTAATGTTGAGTTTAGTCTCCTTCAGAGCTTTCCTAAATCTATGGGTTAGTTCTCCACGGGCTGTGGCTTCTACAAACATCACTCCTTGATATTTGTCAGTTTTATACCATGTGTTCACCCTGTTTGCTTTGTCACAAGTTCTTTGTATCCTATTCCGGTCTCTGCTTCTATATCTAGGGCAGGTACCACTGGTTTCATTACATATAATGCTATCTAATGTCTTTCTAGCACCCCTGTATACTCGAACCCTATCTTTCTGATCATATCCAGAGAAGTGCATGCGATGCATGAAGTTCTGTAAATGTTTCTTCGTTTCATAGGGTCTGCATAATGGGGACACGTTGTTCATTAGCCTGACTAAGTCTGCTATCAATATGTTAATTTTCATGCTTTGTGAAAAAGCTGAGTTCTTGTGAACAACATATTTAGAAGCTATGGGTTTCGTGTAATAGGAGTGGAAGAGCTGCACTCTGTTGTTCACTGTCTCTAACTAAAGTTCAGTATGTAGGACGGGGAGTCTATTGTTAGGGTGCCTAGTGGGGTAATCTATAGTTACCTTGATACTTTGGTGGATGGAGTTGGCTACTTGCTGGATGCTCTCCATTATGTTCCTCTCACTTTCTACATTACCATTACTTGAGTTGGTCTTAACTTGGATATTAATGTTGTTTACATACCTACTGTAAAGTAGAAGAATTATGGACTGTTCTGCTAAGGATTGCTTAAGTTTTCTGTCCCACCAGGTCATAAAGAGGCTGGCCATATCTCCAGCTACACTGACACCAATGCCTGCACCTTGAACCTGCATGTATAGTGTTTTGTTAAACTTTACTATGTGGTTCTTATGCTAGCCCCTATTGCATGTGCAATCATTCCTTTCACCTGATTGTTGTTCTCAGGGTCAGAAAAATAAGAGAAAATATAATCTTGAAATACAAAGAATAATTACGGTCTACTCGCTGATAGTAGTCTATGGCTTTGATTGTTTTTATTTTCTGGGAGTGTGTTGCACTTTCCTTTGATAAGTAACATTTTTCATTGTCTTTATTTATTTCAAATGATAAACAAGTTTTGTCAGTCAAACATTTTTCTGCACAGGCTTCTGCTGTTACATTTTCCTCGTCAACTAATACTTTCCCAGCTATATCCAGAAATGCACCTCTTACTTGCACAAAATAGATCTTAGTAACTGGAATTAGAGTAAAATTGAGACAAATGAAAAGTAACAACAACACCAGCAATAATCATACATATAATAAAATGTAATGTGTGTCTAATTAGTCACACTAGCAAAAGAAAAGTAAAATAACAAATGGAGTAGGAGTAGGTGACAATCAGAGGGACTAGAGCTGGTGAACAACATTTAAATCTATTGCTCCAAAAATGCTGGTACTTTAATCAAAACAAAACTGTAAATTTTTATCATAAATTGTATTTAGTCAATCAATTTCACACGCACACACACACACACACACACAAATATATATATGAAATAAAACATTAAACACTTTTGTTTTCAAAATATTATTCACATAGCATAGGTATGTTATGTGAATGATCATTCGAGTGTGGTTGATGCCAGTGCCACCTGACTGGCTCCAGTGTCGGTGGCACATAAAAAGCACCATTCAAGCATGGCCGATGCCAGTGCTACCTGACTGGCCTCTGTGTCGGTGCATGCATGCATCTGTTTTTTCATATATATATATATATATATATATATATATATATATATATATATATATATATATATATGTATATATATAATATGCATCCACTAAACCTAGTCACAAGTAACATAAGCTAAGATTCAGGTTCAGCAGAAGTGTTGTGCCAATACCACCTTATCATTTGGGATGAATGCACCATGTCACATAGAGATGCAATGGAAGTTCTTGGTAAGACCTTACAGGGCATCAGAGGCAACAATAAATTTATGGGAGGAGTTACATTAGCTTTATCAGGAGACTTCAAACAGACATTGCCAGTCATTCTGAGATGAACAAGATCTGATAAAATAAAAGCATGCATTAAGTCTTCACACCTACGGAATAAAGTAATGAAATTCTCCTTCAATACTAACGTGTGAGCTTCGTTGAGACCGATGTGCAAAACAGTTTTCAATCTGGTTCCTCCGATTGCGAAATTGAAAAGTACTATTTAATGGGAATGGTGATATATATATATATATATATATATATATATATTATATAAATGTTCTATAATGTACACAGCCTTGGTTTTTTATCTCATTACGAAAAGTAAATCCTTATATAATGTATATATATATATAATTTGTATGATGTGGAGAATATACTGCCAGCGTTGAATACAACCTGAACATTAGCTTCAACTAAGCCTTGTGATGCAGCTTAGTGGATGCAATCTTTGTGGGAACTTGCTGGAGACAAGTTTCTACATTTCCAGCTCTTGGTAGGCAGACTTAATCCATCATCTTATTGAATAGCATTACCTGGCTCTTTGGTAAAATTTATGATGTCCGCTCTTGCAAACATTTAGGAAGATCTGTGGAACTTCCTCCCTCCTTGCAACCAGCCACAAACACCGTGGAACTTTTCATGTATTAGACCAGTTTCCACTGACAATAATATATTTAAAACAAAAATAAGACAAAATTATGTAGACCGAGGTAGGAAAAAGGAATGAATTTACATTACCATTACAAGCAGACACTACGTAAGTCCATCTACTGCCCCTTTCACATGTTGATTTTAGCTGTTCTCCCTTTGGACAAGTATAGGTCACATTAGATTTATAGATGGTGGTTTTGTAGGTCATTAATGCACCAACAACTTCCTTTGGAGGTCCACAGTTAATGTGTGCATAAACTGAAATTGAAAACAGAAATTGATGCCAAAGGTGAAGTATATTGTGTGTATACTCTGCTTGATATGTAGGAAAGGTTTTGGCTGGAATTTCATATGGGGTACCCAGTGTAAGCTATGGACACATAAAAGATGCAGTGAAATTACAGGAAGGTTAATAGAAAAAGTAGTCTTTGTATGTGACAGATGTGCAGGAACAATAAACACTAAGGACACATACGAATTGAATTTTCTCAAATGCCCTGGAAGTTCCCTAGAGGCTGTACATAGTTTCTTTTACACGGGTGACCTAATTAACAGCAGAGGAAGATGTTCTGAATGTATATAGTTGCTAGATTAAGAATAAGATGGAGAAAGTTCAGAGAGCTATTACCTCTGTTAGCAACAAAAGTTCCCTTTCTCTGGATGAAAGGCAGATTGTATGTTGCTTGTGTATGAACAAGTATACTACATAGAAGTGGGATGTGAGTTGTGAATGCAGAGATCTGTGTTGATTCTTATCATGTTGAAGTTGTTGAAATGTTTGTTACAGGCATGGTTTACTTGGTGGTATTCTTGCTGGATGTTTGTCATGAATCTGTCTCTTTTGTGTTGTGTGGTGGTGTTCTTCAGTTCATGCAGTAGGACCTTCTTTCGTTTCTGGTACTGGTTGATTTCTGCGTATATTTTCTTTTTGATGTTTTGTAACATCGTGTGTTTTAGTCTTCTAGCTTGATGTTCTGTGAATCCTAGCCACTGGATAACTAAATTAACAGATTTTATGTATAGCTTGGTGGAGATGCATGTTTTAATGAAGTTGAGCTATCAGGTAGCTATTTTGATTGTTAGACAGCAGAACACAGTGTTTTTCAGCATCTTGCTAGCTTGGCCAAAGCTTATCTTATTTCGTTTTTGCCTGTGGTTTGCAAGATTCTTTATGTAAATTCGTGTGTTGAAGCATATTTTATTGTGTCTGGGGAAAGTCATTCTCTTTTAGTGCCCTATTAATTTAACACATTCGCCAATTTCCACTCATTTACTTACTTATTTTCACTAAAATTTCCGTTGCGACTTACAAACTTTTCAATAGTTATTGACTTTATCCATTATCAGAATTGTGTTCTTTTTTTTTTGTGCATATGTGTGTACGTCAGTGTGCATGCACATACAGATATGTATGTAGTAAAAATAAATAAGTAAATGAGTGGAAATTGGTGAGTTAAACTAATAAGGTACTAAAATAAAATGACTCTCCCCAGAATCTTGCAGACCACATACAAAAATGAAATTTCTTTACTTGTTCTAGTTGTTATTTAAGGTATTTTCTGTTTTAATTGGAAGGTGGGGGTTATTAGTCAGGCATGTCACAGTGTTGATAGTATAGAAACTTGTTTATCTTGTGCTTTGATGTTCACAAAAGGATTTTGGTAGGTGTAAAGTTGTTTGTTGTATCTCTCTCTCTCTCTCTCTCTCTTGGTGTTCATTGTTACATAAGCAATTTGATTTGAAGAGATTTTAACCCTTGTGTTTCATGGAAGTAAAGTGTGTGGGCTATGTATTTATAAATATTTCTTCAATTCTGTTTCAAAGATGGGGTTTTATGATATATAATTTAGGCATCTGGATATATGCAGAAGTGAGGTATTAAAAAAGGTTTGTTTCCAGGTATAAAAATGGGGAAAGAATATAAAATTTGATTTAAAGAAAAAAAATCCTAACAAAATTACAAAGACAGAGGTAACAAAAGAGAAGTTTTTTACATTACCTTTACAAACAGGTGCTACTGGACTCCATTTGTTGTCCTTGTTACATATTGACTTTAGTTTTTCTCCCTTTGGGCAAGAGTAGGTCACTTCAGATTTATAGGTGGTGGTTTTGTAAGACTTTGATGCTCCAATAACATCATTTGGAGGCCCACAGTTAACTTTTGTGTAAGCTGAAGTTAAAAAAACAAATTGATATCAATGGGATGCATTATGTTAGAAAGAGGGTTAAAATGATGAGAAAATGACAATGTTACAATAAAAAGTATTAAGTGAAACAAACTGAAGTAATTTGCACACAGATAAATAAATAGATGAATGAATGAATGAATGAATGAATGAATGAATGTATGTATGTATGTATGTATGTGTGTGTGTGTGTGTGTATGTATGTCAAGTCACTCTTGAGAGCTACTGGTAACATGTAACCCAGTACAACCTGTTGCATGGTTGGGTCGTTAGCGACCAAACTGGCAACCCCATCAAGCTTGCTTGGTGAGGTGGGTGTGGTCATCCAACAATATGTGTACATGAGTATGTATAAATGGGGAGGTGGAAATATCTGAGTTGGTGTCTAGGTGTGTGGTTGGCTCCAACTACTCCTCTTCTTTTCCATCATATGCATAAGAATTACATCCTGGATATTGATGGTAAGCTTTATTACACTTCTTTAAGTCCAACAAGATGGAAATATTCTACTGATCTGGGTCACTTGTTCTCTATTGTGAGCAAAATCTTTGTGAAAGTACTGCTCACTATTGTAGAAGAAAACCTTTCAGAAACCCATTGCAGTTTCTGAGCAAGCATGAGACAACTCCAATAGGAATTCAGAAAGTAAAAACAAAGGACTTCACATTACCTTTGTTGACCTCACCAAAGCATTTGACACTGTGCAGAAGAGGTCTAGAGCAAATCCTGAAGTGTTTTGGATGTTCCCTCAAATTCCTCAACATGATCATCTAGCTATATGACAACTGACAGGGCCAGACCATGCACAGCAACAGTCTTTCCAAGCCCTTTTCTGCTGGCAATGATGTGAAGCAAGGCTATGTCCACATCCCAACCCTTTTCTCTATCTTCTTGACTATGATGCTGATGATGAAGATGGCATCCACACTACATCCTGCACCATACCGATGACAGACATTTCAACTTGAGGCACCTATAAAATCACACCAGAACAACAGAAAAAGCTATTTATGAATTACTTTTTGCAGATGCTGTTGTTTTTGTTGCCCAGGCAAAGATATTAACTCTTGCTTTACAAAAGCAGCTTAGTATTTTAGCTTAGAAGTCAGTTTAATGAAAATAACAGTCTTCTATCAACGTGCGCCATGGCAAGAATAATACCTGCTTCACATCACCATCAGTGAGACTGAACTAAAGGCAGTTAACCAGTTCACCTACTTAAAGTGCATGAGTTCATCAAATAACAAAATCAACAAGGTGGTTGGCAACAGACTGGTCAAGGCAGAAAGTGCATTTGGCAGACAGCACAAAAGAGTCTGGAACAAAAACCCTCTGAATAAAGGTACTAAGATCAGTGTGTACAAAGCTGTCACTGATCACTCTTTTGCATGAGACAGGGTCATCGGTCATCTGTCGGCACTGCCTATGTCTCCTTGAGGGATTCAATTGATACTGATTTGCATCATCCTCATTCTTTCATTTTTCCTATTTTCTCCCTTCCTCAAAAAATTTGCCACATACAGATACTTACACACACAGAAACTTGAAATGACAAAGAACATTCTCTTTCTAATTCAATTCTAGAGTTTTCCAACTAACTCACATATACATAAATGATATTTTCTGTAAAAATACTATTCCTGATGATTCTCTGAAATGAGGTGAAAGCACTAAATAACAATTATCCAAAATTCTGACTTCCTCCTTTTTCTAGTTGAACCTAAGAAGCATCAGTTGTGGTGTGCAAGAGAGATGATTGCGCTGGTATGGTCATGAGGTGAGAATGGATGAGGATAGCTGTGTGAAAAAGTGTCACACCTAGCGGTTGAGGGAACCTGTGGAAAAGGTAGACCCAGGAAGACCTGGGATGAGGTGGTGAAGCACGACCTTCGAACATTAGGCCTCACTGAGGCAATGACTAGTGACTGAGACCTTTGGAAATATGCTGTGTGTGAGAAAACCCAGCAAGACAAGTGAGACCATAACCCGTGGCCTTTATCAGTTGTGTAGCCAGCTCACTTATGCGTACCTTTCCTTCTTTGGATACAAAACTCTGCTTGCGAAGACCTGTTGAGGCAAGTGAAATCAAAATCAAACCAAATTCGACGACTGGCACCTGTGCCAGTGGAGCGCTAACACCTCCATCTGAGCAGGACCACTGCCAGAGCAGCTGTCTGGCTTCTGTGCCGGTGGTACGTAAAAAGCATCATTTGAGCGTGATTGTTACCAGCATCACCTTACTGGTACGTGAACAAAACATTCGAGCGAGGTTGTTGCCAGTGCCACTGGACTGTCTCCTGTGCAGGTGACACGTAAAAAACACCATTTGAGCGTGGCCGTTGTCAGTACTGCCAGACTGGCCCTCGTGCCGGTGGCACGTAAAAGCACCCACTACACTCTTGGAGTGGTTGGTGTTAGGAAGGGCATCCAGCTGTAGAAACTCTGCCAGATCAGATTGGAGACTGGTGCAGCCATCTGGTTCGCCAGTCCTCAGTCAAATCATCCAACTCATGCTAGCATAGAAAGCAGACGTTAAACGATGATGATGATGATGATGATGATACATACATATATGGATGTACACACACACACACACAAACACACACACACACACACGATTATGTATGTATTTTCATTTTTCACTAAGGCATAGTGATAATAATAATCTGGTGTTAGAACTCAATATAAATATGCTTCAGAAAAGAAAGTTTTTGTGAAGTACAGAGTCAAATAAGAGATTGCACACTACATTCATATATGTATATAAATAGACACACAGACATGCAGACAATAAATAAGATGGAAATATTCTACTGACCTGGGTTAATGATGTAAATATCGGCACTTACATTATTGGGTTTAAGTTCACCAGTCAACTGAGAAACATCACTCAGGCTACAGATGTGTTTTTTCTCATCATATGCATAAGAATTGCATCCTGGATATTGATGACAAGCTTTATTACACTTCTTTAAGTCTATATTACGAAGCACTTCTAGAATATCTCGCCCAGGTATACTAACTTTTTTAAGCATAATATGCTCTTCATTGGCTGGAAGGTAAAAAAAGGAAACAAGAAGTACATTTTATACACACACAAAAACATGCACACATTAAACATTACAAAGTACACGGTGCATAATTTTTTTAAAATAGATAATTTATAATAAGCAAATAATTCATCAACAAAATGATACCCTAATCATAATTCATGTGAGTTGTAGAACTTC
Source organism: Octopus bimaculoides (assembly GCF_001194135.2). Lineage (NCBI taxonomy): Eukaryota > Metazoa > Mollusca > Cephalopoda > Octopoda > Octopodidae > Octopus > Octopus bimaculoides. The sequence continues at coordinate 88,492,643 of NC_068990.1, read as the reverse complement.
TTCAAACTTATTGGAAACCTTGTCTCAATATTTAGGCTGCAGTTAATTCATTTGTTCATCTCTTCTTTAATGGTATAATTTTTTTAGGGTCAGTGCCCCCTTAAACAAGTGTCAAGTGTTGTTATAGCCACTTAATATTAAACAAAAGCAAACCATCAGAAGAGTGATATACAATTGGATTATCTACATCCTAAACATTGAGATGACGTTTTGACTATCTCTCATGATGTATTAAAATTCACATGAATTCTGGGAAGGTATCTTATTGTAAAAAATGTTTAATCAGATTGTGTTTTTATAATAAATTATCCCTTTATAAAACAATGCACCAGATGGCTTTATCATATTTTATTTAGAATTTCGTTTACATGCTACTTCTATATAATTAAATATTTTCCAAAAATCTGTGAAAGAAGAACAATTCCTTTTATTTGCCTTCAGGGTGATGGCTGTGGGTATGACCCAAAGATGGACACAAAGTGTGGTGATTGACGTAGAATATAATGGTAAGAAGAAATGTAGTAAGTACTCACAGTATACAGTATAAGGAAAAGAAAAACGTATACATAGTATACATCACTAGAAAGAATGGGGTGATAGTCATGACTCTCTTGATGTAGGAGGACATCTGGGGTCAATCAAGGAAGCCCACCATTCAAGATCTCCCTGAGCACTTAGGGCGAGTGCCACTCCAATTCCTGTTCTCTGACTCACAAAACTATACTTATAGTGGTGCCATCTATTCTTGCCATTTTTGCCACTTCCACCCACCAATAGATAAATTCACACAAGGACAGCACCTCCTTCTCCACCATCAGCTACCTTTTCAAGTGAAATTTCAAAAAAGATGATGAGGTCTCTACTAGGAATCACAAATTTCAGAAAAAAATTGGGAAGAGAATTCCAATAATAAAACCCAAAAAATATTTACGTTTAATTCGTTGGTAGTAATCTCTGTTTTCGTTTGGCTTTAATTTCTTGGAAGAAGCTGCATTTTCCTTTAATAAGTAACATTTTCCACTTTCTTTAGTTAGTTCAAATGATAAACAAGTTTTGTCTGATAAACATTTTTCTATACAGGTTTCTGCTGTTACATTTTCGCTGTCCACCAATGTTTTGTTGGGTACATCCAGAAATGCATCTTTTATTTTCATAAATTGGTTCTTAGTATCTAGATTCAAAATAAAATTTAGACTAATGAAATATAAGAACAACAACAATAATAGTAATTTCTAATACAGATATGAGCCCATATCTTTGAGGTAGGATATTTTCAATTAAATTGGCCCCAAGACTGGCATTGTATTTTAATTGGCCCTGAAGGGGTAGAGTTAATATCAGCAGGATTTAAACTTAGAATTGAAAGAGCTCAAACACATACCACAACACATTTTATCTGGTGCTCTAATGATTCTGTCAATGCATCACCTTTAAGAACAAGTACAATTATAACTATTGTTGAAGTTACAGATATTAATGATAGTGGTTTCTATCTTAAGCACAAAGCCATACATTCTTCAGTGAGGATTCTTCAGTACTTGAATACAGCTTGTTTTATCAACCTCAGAAGTATGAAAGGTAAAGTACATCCCATTGGGATTTAAGCTCAGGATGTAAAAGAATGGAATTTAAGCTCAGAATGTAAATGTGCCTAGTAATGGCAAGTTTTTATAAACCATCACTTTAACATTTTACAATGTTTTGCTTGGGAAAACTGAAGTAATTTCCCTTTCATCATCATCATCATTCAGTGAATAAATATAAATATGTAGTAATGTGGACACTCAAAACTTAATGTTAGCAAGCTAAGAAATCATATTTCATCAAAATTACACATTTAACAGGGGAAAAAAAAAACTAAAAAAAAAAAAAACTAATTATCTTTACGAGGTTATCATTTCTGAATTTCATGACCAGAATAAGTCTTTAAAATACTGATTTCACAACCCACTGAGGGTGAAGTTTTAATTAATCATAATATCTTATTACAGTATGTAGTCACACATTTATCACAAAAACAAAACAAAATTATCCAGACAGAGGCAACAAAAGAGAAGTTATTTACGTTACCTTCACAAATAGGAGCTACTGAAGTCCATTTGTTGTCCTTCCCACATACTGACTTTAGTGTTTCGTCTCCAGGACAAATATAGATCACTTCAGATTTATATTTGGTGGTACTGTAGAACTTTGATGCACCAACAACCTCTTTTGGAGTTCCACAGTTAACTTTTGCTAAAACTAGAATTGATTATAAGTATATATTAGGAGCTGAGTGAGAAAGAGCAGAAATTGATAATGATACAACAGAAGATCTTGGCAGAAACCAAGGCTGTGATTTAAAGACTGAGCCAAGTCCTCAATAAAGGCCTGTGATATGCAGGAGACTGTCTGGGAGAGCAACGCCTGTCATCACTACAGATGGAGGAAGCAGGTTAAGGAGGGGGTTGACACCTTTGAGAGAGTACGTATTCTGCATGAAAAATTTAAGCGTGCTACTCGAAAGTGCACTGCTAGTGTAGTGAATGAAGAAAGCTTGATTTGCAATGTTTGCAGTCATGTATGTTTATCAAGAGTAGGGCTCATTAGCCACCAACAGAGCTGCAAATGCAAAATATTAGTCCTAGAGCGCACAATATTCTTAAAGGTCAGCAATGGTCTTCCTTGGTCATGAGTAGATGGCTATCATGTATATATATATAAGTATATTATTTAAAAGAGTTCCAACTCTGTTTTTTATGTTTTATTTATATTCTTATAAAATTAATGTGGGATATAGAATATGGAATATATAATATAACTAGTACAATGAAATGAAGTATCAAATGTCTTATATAAGGACTAGTATACTTTCCTGCCTCATGGCAGTCATCAGGAAAGTATACTAGTCCTTATATATTTAATACTCAATATTTCATATATTCAATAAGACATTCAATACTTCATTTCATTTTACTATTTATATTATATATTCTATATTCTATATCCCACATTAATTTTATAAGAATATAAATAAAACATAAAAAACAGACAGAGTTGGAACTCTTTTAAATAATATATTCCTCTATACACTATCATACAAACCTCTCTTTTATTTTTTTATTTATATATATATATATATATATATATATATTGACACACACATGTACATAAATGCAAAGACACACAAACACACACATGTAATTGCATGCGCAATAAATAAAATGTAAACTCCCTACTGACCTGGGTTAATGATGTAAGTATCCCAACCCTTTTTGTTTGGCTTCAGGTCATGGATCAAGTAAGTTGCATTGTTTCCATGACAGGACTTTCTCTTTTCATTATACTTATAAGAGTTACATCCTGGAGTCTGACGACAAGCTCCATTACACTCCTTCAAGCTCAGATTTGTCAGTGGTTCAAAAACATCCTGCACATCTAAGATAATATTTTTAAATGTAAAAATATCCTCATCAACTAGAAAGAAAGAAAGGAAACAAGAAATACATTTTATACTCAAACATACATTAAATATTATATAGCATCTATGTAGTACAATTTATTATAAACAAAAAAATTGATCCACAAAATGACAGCTTAGTCAGAATTCATGTGAGTGTAGAAAATCTTGAGACTCATTTGAAACCTTGTTTCAAAATATAAGTAGCATATAATCCTTTTGTACATTCCTCTTGTAATGGCCTAAGTGCTGTTAAACTGATGACCAACTGATGTGTCAAGTGTTGTTATAGCCATTTAATTTTAAAGAAAAGCACATCAGCAGAAGACAGATTGACACATAATTTGCAATCTAAACAATGAGGTGGCTTCCAACTATGTCTTATGATATAATAGAATTCTACACACTCCAAAAAATATCCCTGCTCGGAGAAGCCCACATCTTGTGTAAAACATTATCACTTCAATAGTACAACCTGAATAAACAATTTACAAACACAAGATTCACTCTACACAGTAAATATCCAATAAAATAAACAACCACTACAACATGTACTCTATAGGTCGGATACCCAACAGAAGAACACAACTCGCATTACACACACAACACACAATGCAAACACTAATACAACAAAAGACTAAAGTCAAACCACATGACAAAACAAATGGATGCAATACAATACTTGGAAGAGTTTGTACTCCCCCAACAGCAGAAAGAAAACAAGACCACACAAGGCTGCACACACATCAGCAACACAGAGGTGTAGCAAATAATGCAGTGGAAATTTGCCTGAAACTATCAAATGTTGAATAATGATGATGATGATGATGATGATGATGGTGGTGGTGGTCATCGTCGTCGTGGTGGTGATGATGATAGTTTCTACAATAGCCACAAGGCCTGAAGGGGTTGTTCATATTACTTGAAATAGGCAATTATCTTTGTATAAACCTGAGCCATGAATTTGTCTGAAATTCTTGATTGCACACAGAATACATATTGTAGTGAGGTTGGCAATTTTGGCCTATTACAGTTGTCTCATAGATATACAAAGAAATGGCTCTCATTTATTTTTGACAAGAAAGATTCATCATGATAGAAATGGCATGCAGGCATTCATGAGTATTCAAACATTGAGGTCACTAAATCTAGTGTTTTCCCTGAGCACAGCATATCAAGAAGAAAGGGTCTTGGTAGGAAAGACAAAATCCTTGTGATCAATTCCAGTGAATTTGCTGGCTGTTTTCTACTTAATACTATGGAACTGTTCCTATTTTCTCGAATTCTAGTAGCATGGAAAAAAGAACTCTCTTTATGTGGGTATAATGGTTGGTTACAGGAAAGGCATAAAGCCATAATAACCATACCAAAGTATAGGAGATACATGACTAAATAAATTAGCATTACTTTATTCTGTTATTTTACATGTCAGATTATAAAGGAATGCAACAAATGGTGAAATACTGTGCAAAAGACATGCTACCTTGCTTATGTCTTCTGTCTTATTATACTCCAAGTTCAAACTCCATCATCTGGTGCAGATACAATATAATACCAGTCAAGAATTGTGGTAAGTAGTATGAATTAACACTCCCCTTAGAACTGCTGTGTTTGTGTTGAAAATTCCAATAATAAAGCACAAAGAATAATTACGTTTTACTTGTTGATAGTAGTCTCTGCTATCGTCTACTTCTATTTCCTTAGAGGTAGCTGCACTTTTCTTTGCTAAGTAACATTCCTCAGTTTTTCTCATTATTTCAAATGATACACAAGTTTCGTCAGACACACATCTTTCTGCACAGGCTTCTGCTGTTACTTTTGCTTTTTTCCACAATGTTTTCCCAGATATATTTAGAGCTGCACTTTTTATTTTCACAAAATGGGTCTCAGCAACTGGAATTAAAGTAAAATTTACATCAATGAAAACAACAGCAACAATAAAAAAAATAATTTCTAACATAGACAGAAAGACAAAAATTTGAGGTCAGAATCGATTCCCTTGTTCGAAAATATAAGGACACAGATCACGTCATATAGCCAGGTGGAGACAATGTCTCCTGGGGCTAAATTACAGCAACATTTGTCCTAAATCAGGACTGCCATGTTATGTTGGCAAACAATCTTTACTCTAAACTATGTGGAAGCCTTCTGGAAAGAACATGCTCTAGTGCTTCCTGTTCTTCAGTGGAAAACTTAATGTATCAACTAAATTTGATATCATTACCTTGCCTTTGAATAGATTTAATGACATCCACTCTGTTGCAAGCATTTGCAAAAATATTTGGTCTGAGGTTATGTAAATGCTTCTCTCCTTCCAACCAGCCACAAAGACCATGAAAACTGACATGAGTATAGCCAGTCTTTCACTGATAAAGAAACTCAACACAAAAATAAAACAAAATTATCTAGACAGAGGAAAAAGTGAGAACCTTCTTACATTACCTTTACAAGAAGTCATTACTGGAAGCCATCTATTGCCTTCTTTACATATTGCTTTTAGCTTATGTCCTCCTGGACAAGAATAGCTCACTTCAGAATGAAAGGTAGTGGTGTTGTAAGATTTTGATGCATCAGAAATGTCTTTTGGCTGTCCACAGTCAGTTTCTGTGTAAACTGGAAGTGATAAGAGAAATTGATATCAATTTTGAGAATATGTTAGGAAGAGAGGGAGAATGAGGAGATAATGATAAATTTAGAAGAAAAGATAACGACTGAACAAACTGAAAACATTTCCACACCTGCATGCTAGTGCACACACACTATCTTGTGTGTATAGTTAGATGAATGACTGCTCCTCTTGAATTTAGAGTGTCACATAGATTATCAACATCCCGTCTACTTACTCTTTTACTTGTTTCAGTCATTTGACTGTGGCCATGCTGGAGCACTGCCTTTAGTCAAGCAAATCAACCCCAGGACTTATTCTAGGTGAGGGTTGGTAATGAGTATAGCGTTGAATTCAGGGTGCAAGTAGGGGTTCACCAAGGATCAGTCGTCAACCCCTCTTGTTCATTATAGTCCTCCAGGCAATAACAGAGGAACTTGAGATGGGCTGCTCTGAGAGCTCCTCTTTGCTGATGACCTTGTTCTTATAGCTGAATCACTACTGGTAGCTTGGTAGATAAAGCAATTAAGGATAGGAAAGCATGGAAAGCTCCCAGACCATCAGAAATCACTGCCGAGATGCTTAGAATATCTGGCAGAGTTTGATATTATCTAGCTACCTGTACACTTAATCAAGTTGTCCAACAGGGAGTCATACCCAATGATTGGTGCAGCAGTATTACAGTCATGTCCTACTGCAAAGGTAAAGGTGATGCCTTAGAAAGAACTACAGGGGTATCAAATTCCTAGACCAGGTCATGAAAGTTTCAGAGAGGGGAAATAGCTTAACTAGGAAGAGAGTTAGTCTAGATGAGATGCATATGCAGTAAAGGTGGAGGTGAGAATGCACATGTAGAAAAAGTGTAGATAGGAATTCCATATGGTGTACCCAGTGCAAGCTATGGACACATAAGAAATGCAGTGGTATCACAAGAAAGTTATCAAAGAAAGTAGTCTTTGTATGCAGCAGATGTGCAAGTACAATAAAGACTAAGAATGTAGAGGAAATAGACCTTCTCCAATGTCCAATGTCCAATGGGTGTCTTTAGAAGTAGTAGATAGCTTCTTCTACCTAGGTGACCAAGTTAGTTGTGGATGGGTCGTTCTGAAAACATAACTGCTAGAATAAGAATAGGCTGTGCAAAGTTTAGGGAGCTACTAAATTTGTAGGAATGAAAGAATTTCTCCATCAGAGTAGAAGGTAGATTGTACAATGCTTGTGTATGAACTGCTATGCTACATGGCAGTGAGACATTATCCATGACAGCAGAGGACATGCAAAGGCTTGAAAGAAATGAAGCCAGCATGCTCTGCTAGATGTGCATGTACAACAGAGTGTAAATGTTTTAAGAGAAAAATTGGGTATGAGTGGCATCAAATGTAGTGTGCTAAAGAGAAGACTGTGTTACTATGGTCATGTGGTGCAATGGGGACAACTGCATAAAAAAGTACTGATTTCAAGTTATAAAGGAAACCTGTGAAAGAGGCAGATTCAGGAAGATGTGGGATGAAGTGGTGAGGACTGATCTTCAGATGTTGAGCCTCACAGAGATGACAAACAACTAAGACCTCAAGCAATTTGCTGTGCATGAGAAGACATATCAAGCTAGATAAAATTATGCCATCCATATATACAGGCATGTCCTTTATGGCTGTGTGCCCGTCACACACATAATCTGTTCGCTGTCAAAACCCTCCTACTCCCCACCCACGATCACCACCCACTGCTATCCCTTATGTGTCTACAAGCACACTCTCCATCATACTTTCACTTATCTACCTACTCCACTCTCAGCCAGTCCAAATTTCCTCACCACCACTTGCTACAGTCATCTCTTCACCATCTCTAAACATCTACTCTCATACTCTTGTGGAACACCTACTCTCTTACTTCTGTACCAGTTATACTCCCCACCACTTACTTGTTTCTTTCTCTCACTCTGACTCTCTCTAACTCTCTCTTTTCTTCCTCATCTTTCTTTTCCTACTGGGGTAGCCAATTATCTCTTCTATAGTAAGACACCTATCTCTATCTCTCTATTATGCCTTTAACTCTAAACTGACATGAAGTCATCTCCTTTGTTTCCACTTCTCTCCAAGCAGAGAGGTCTTAGTCTCACAATTTACTTGATGACTCCACTGCTGTCAGTGCCACATAAAAAGCACCAATGCTGGTCTCACATTAAAAAGCACTCTATAAAGTGGTTGACATTAGGGAAGGCATCCGCAGTAGAAACTAGGCCAAAGCAGACAATAAAACCTAATGCAGCTCCACAGCATGTCTAGCTCCGGTGAAACTGTCCAACCCATGCCAGCATGGAAGACAGACCTTAAATGATGATGATGAGGATGATCACACACACACACACACACACAAACACACACACACACACACACACACACACAGATATAA
>NC_068990.1:88415457-88484135 GCF_001194135.2 Octopus bimaculoides | reverse complement strand
GATCACACACACACACACACACACAAACACACACACACACACACACACACAAACACACACACACACACACACACACACACAGATATAATATGTATATATATATAAACATAGCAAAGCATGCAATAAATTTGATGGAAACACTCTACTGACCTGGATTAATCACGTATACATCCCAACTTCCATCACTGGGTTTAAGTTTATCAGTCAACTGAGTCACATTACTCAGATCACATAACTTTGTTTTCTCATTGTACTGATAAGAATTACATTCTAGATATTGATGGCAAGCTTCATTACACTTCTTTAAGTTCACATTCTTAAACCGTTTCAAAATATCCTGCTTTGGTATGTTAACTTTTTTCAACACAAAAGGCTTATCATGGGCTACAAAAAAAAAAATAATAAATAACCAATATATTTTCAACTCGTCCACCCACCCAAATACAAATATACACCAGATGCTCCACATGATAATTATTGTAAAGCATCTCGTACATAATTTTGGAAATGGACAATTAATTATAAACAGATAATTGATGTACAAATGATACCCTAGTCAGGATTCATGTGAGTTATAGAACATCTTCAGACTTAATCGAAAACTTGTCACAATATTTTGGCTGAAGAGAATACATTTGTACATCTCTTGTGTCATGGTGTGCATTTATAGGGTTAGTATGACCTTAAACAGGTGGTCAACCAAAATATCAAGTGTTATTATGGCCATTCAATGTTAAACAAATGCACGCTACGGTGCAGAATCGAATGTCCACCATTCCATAGGCCCTTCTTTTCTGTATATATTCTTTTATAGTCCAGACAGAACCTAAAGCTTTTGTATTTGAGCCTCTGTGGCTCTTTTCTTCAGGAGCATGTGTTTGTCTCTTAAGGTAAATCTGTCTTTACAATGGAATCAGAAATTTTGTAAAAATAAAAAAAGAAAAGAAAATTTGAACAATAAAACACAAAGAATAATTACGTTTTACTTGTTGATAGTAATCTCTGCCCTTGTCTACTTTTATTTTCTCAGAGGCAGCTGCACTTCTCTCTGATAAGTAACATTTCCCACTTTCTTTAGTTATTTCAAATGATAAACAAGTTTCGTCAGACACACATCTTTCTGCACAGGCTTCTGCTGTTACATTTTTCTTATCCCACAATGTTTTCTTAGATAAATCCATAGCTGCACCATTTACTTTTACAAAATGGATCTGAGCAACTGGAATTAAAGTAAAATAACAATTACAATAAAGAAAAATAACAATAAAAATAGCAGGCTAAATCTTTGAGATCAGAATTGGTCAATTATATACCAGCAGGATTTGATCTAAGAAGTTAAAAAGCCATAACAAACACTACAATATATGTTGTCTGATTTTCTAATGATTCTGTCAATCCATTGCCCTTAACAACAAGAATAATTATAATTATTGTTGGTGTTACCAATATTTACAACAATAGTTTCTAATGTAAATGCAAAGCCACAGATTCTGCAGTATGAAAATAAATCAGCTTCAATACATCACTAGTGCTCATTTAATCAACATCAGAAATATGAAAGAAAAAGTATACTCTGCTGGGATTTGAAACCAGAATGTAACTAATATGGCTAGTCATAGCAAGAACCGTCACTTTAGTGATTTTACAATATGTTACCCTGGAAAACTAAAATAGTTTTCTTTCCATCATCCTCTCGTGAATAAATATATAATAAATTCAGAACTTAATGTAGCTAGCTAAAAAAAAATTAAATTCATCAAAATTGTACTTTTAATGCGATAAAGAAAAAAGTGATTATCTTTACAAGGTTGTCTCTTTTGAATTTCATGACCAGAATAAGTCATAAACATAATAGTTTTGCTATCCGCTGAGGGTGAAATTTTAGTCAGTCATAATATCTTGGTTCAAAAAGTAGCTGTTATTTATTTACCATGCAAGAATGGACCATATTTATTTTTCCCTAATTGTTCTTTTAGTATAAATATGGATTGAATGGTGTGAGTTAATGATAATGATGATGATGATGATCATCATCATCATTATCATTTAACATCCGCTCTCCATGCTGGCATGGGTTAAATGCTTTAACTGGAGCTAATGAACCGGAGAGCTGCACCAGGTTCCAGTCTGATTTGGCAGGGTCTCCACAAAAATCAGGTGGCACTGCCTTTCCATTTTGGTAAATACCTCATCCACGTGTTTCAATTTTCAGTTATAAAGAGGTTGATGATAGAGAGGAAGGTACTGTCCTCAAGAAAAACTATTGAAAATGAAGTGAAAATAGTGAGAGATGATGAAGACCAGAGTGCATAAGTCTGTAGGTCAGAGAGCAATAATCAGAGAGGATAGTTATCCTTTGAGATCAGGATGATCTTCAATAGTAAGGGGTTCTTCAATTGGTCCTAGAGAGAGATCCTTTTACATTCAAGTGGATTGTATGATTACCTTTATCTTTAATTTCAATGTATATGGATGAAATGCTTACAGTTGCTTTCCTTTATGCAGGGACAGAAAACAAAGTATCAGTTAAATTGTATGTTGATAGTATTGACTAAACACCTCCCACAAAAAATTGTTGACTTCATGCATAAATCAGGAAACATTAAGGGTGGTAAATTGGAAGAGAAAAAGAGCATCAGATGTCTGTTTTAGATGATTACTGAAATCTAGGACTCAATGCATTATAATGGACAGAGTTTTGGATGATGACACAAAGTATAGGGGAGAAAGGTCAAGTTAGACATTAAGAAAAAAATAGCCAAGATGAACTGAGGCATACCTGTGGATATAATTTTACATAACAATAATATGGAAGTGGATCGAATTTTGTCTGTGTAGTTAAAAATTTGCTTCACTACCAAGCCTTGTGGATGAAATTTGGTAGATGGAAACTATGTGGAAGCCTGGTGGAGAAAAGAAGTTTCTACTCTTCCAGCTCTTGGTTGGCAGACATAATCTATCACTCAATTTCATATCATTACCTGGTCCTTGTGTAGAATCAAGGATGTCCCCTGTTACAAGCATTTGGAAAAGTCTCTGGTCAGAATATAACTAGCTCTCACCCTCCACCAGCCACAAGCACCAAATACCATCTAAAGTGTCATGGAGTCAGTAAGGCATCTTCTGACAAAAGTGTTTAACACAAAAAGAAAAAAAATTACATAGAGACAAGAAAGAAGCTATTTACATTACCTGTACAGTTTGATACAATAGGAGTCCATTTGTTGTTAATTTCACATGTTGACTTTAGTTGTTCTCCTTTTGAACAAGTATAGGTTGCTTCAGATTTATAGGTGGTGGTTTTGTAGAACTTCAATGTACCAGGAACATCTTTTGGAAGTCCACAGTTAACTTTTTCATGAACTGGAATTGGTAATAGAAACTGGGAAGTTAGACTGCTTACTTATATAGTTTTTTCTTCCTTTATTTTAGTATTTATTTTTTATCCTTTATATCTTTTATAAATTTTTATATTCCTGACATTTCTTATATTTATACCACTACATTTTCACCTTATATTTTATACATCATTTTTCATATACATTTTTACTCTTCATACACAATTTATATGTAATCTATATTTAATTTTGTACATTATTTCAAGTAATGCTGGTTAACTTGGTACCAGTTTTGAAATGTGCACCAAAAAGTGCCTATTTCTCTTTAGCCAAAGTCTGCCAGCTAACTACTACTAAAATTTTCCTCCACTATGCCTGCAAAAGTTCGTTTGAAGTGACCAAACACTATTTAAACAAACAAAATGCATGAAATTATTTATAAATAAATATGAGAGATGTTATTATTAAAATATCATCACAAGTAGCAAGCGAATTATCAGCCGTACAGGCAAATGAATAAAATACATACATACAATATAAAATATGTACTCATATATATATATATATATATATATATATACACACATACAAGGGCACTACATGAGCACCTACATTGCCAAAAATAGAAGTCAAAAATACTTCTGTGCCACAGAATACACACACACACACACACACACACACACACATATGTATATACATGTAAATCTATTATACACACATGTAGATGCGTACACATACATAATAATTAAAATGAAAACACTACTGACCTGGGTTAATGATGTAAGTATCCCAACTATCTTTGCTTGGTTTAAGGTCATAAGTCAAGTGATTGACACTACTATGATTACAGATCTTTGCCTCTTCCTTATACTCAAAAGAGTTACACCCTGGATTTTGAAGGCAAGTTTTATAACACTCCTTTAAGCTCACATTTTTCAGTGTTTCAAAAGTATCCTTCTCAACTATGATAGTGTTTTTAAATGTAAAAAGATCACCTTTGGCTAAAAAACAAAGAAAGAAAATAAGAAATAAATTTTATACTCAACACACATTGAATTTTGGAAAGGATATATTATGCTGAAAAATGGCTTTGTGAATGGATTGTGCTTACATAATAAATTGAATGTAGAAAAAATATTGAACCAGATAGGTTTCTAATATTTTTTTTCATATTTGGGTTACATGGTACATCTACATAATTAACTAACATTAAAACACAGAACGTAGTAGTAGTAGTAGTAGTAGTAGTAGTAGTAGTAGTAGTAGTAGGAGTAGCAGCAGTAGTTGTAGTAGCAGTTGTAGCAGCAGCAGCAAAATAGTAATAAACCTTTCTACTATGACACAAAGTCTGAAATTTTGGAGTAAATGAGGTATGTCAATTACATCAACCACAGTGCTCAACTGATACATATTTCATCAATTCCAAAAGGATAAAAGGCAAAGACAGCCTTGGCAGATTTTAAACTCAGAACATAAATACAGATGAAATAATAATAATAATAATCCTTTCTGCTAAAAGCAAAAGGACTGAAATTTTAGGGGAGGGGGATAGTCAATTATATCGATCCCTGTGTTTCACTGGTACTTATTTTATTAACTCTGAAAGGATGAGAGACAAAGTCAACTTCGGCAGAATTTGAACTCAGAACGTAGTGATGAGCAAAATACCGCTAAGCATTTCATCCTGCATGCTAATGTGCAAATGACAAACAACTGGAAACATTACAACAGTCCCCTCAAAACTGCTGGCTTTGTACCAAATTTGGAGTTACTACTACTACTACGACTACTGCTACTATACAGGTTTAAGAATAGGCAGTTTCCATATATAAAAATACAATTGAAATCAGCCATCAATTTTTCCAAGTGCACAAATGTGGATCGAGAATGTCCTAACAGTATTTACAATTCTTAATATTAGTTTTTTCTTAGCAGATGTTTGTCTCTCCTTAAAGTTAACCTGTCAATGTCTTTATAAAAATGGTTATCTGTATGCTATGAAGTACAAATGAAATCACAAATTTCAGAAAAGAAAAGAAAAGAGAATTCCAAGAATAAAGCACAAAGAATAATTACGTTCTACTAGTTGATAATAATTTCTGCTATTGTCTACTTTCATTTTCTTAGAGGTAGCGGCACTTTCCTTTGATAAGTAACATTTCCCACTTTTTTTAATTATTTCAAATGATAAACACTTTTTGTCAGACACGCATTTTTCTGCACAAGCTTCTTCTGTTACATTTTCCTTATTCCATAATGTTTTCTTGGGTACATCTAGAGCTGCACTTTTTACTTTCACAAAATGGGTCTCAGCAACTGGAATTAAAGTAAAATTTAGACCAATGAAAAATAACAACAATAAAAATAATAATTTCTGACATAGACTGTAGGTCAAATCTTTGAGATCAGAAATGGCCAATTAAATTGGCCTTTACACTTGACTGGTATTTTATTTTACTGTCCCTGGAAAGCCAAAGTTCACAAAAGCCAAATTTTAACAAAGAAGTTAAAGAGCTAGAACAAATACCACAACAAATTTTGTCTGATGCTCTGTTGATTCACTCAAGCCATCACTATTAACAAGAAAAATAATCATAATTATTGTTGACGTTACCAATATTTATGATAATAGCTTCTAATGTAAACACAAGGCCACATATTCTGCAGCAGGGTTACATGAAAATAAACTGACCTCAGTACTTGAATAGTGGTTGTTTAATCAATCACAAATATGAAGGGTGAAGTACACCCAGATGGGATTTGAATCCTGAATGTAAAAGCATGTGAAAAAATGTGACCAGTCATGGCAAGAACTAAAACCCATCACTTTTATCTTCATGATGATGTGTCTTCTGAATTAAACAACTTGAACATATCATTAACATAATGATTTTACCAGCCATTGAGGGTGTAATTTTAATTAGTGATAATAACTTGGTTCAATAAGAAGTCATTTTCCTATATGTTTTCCATGCAGGAAGTGACCCTGACTGTTCTTTTCCAGTTTTTCTTTTAGTACAAATGTGGACAAAGTGGTGTGAGTCAATGATTTGGGTTTGATTCTCAGTTTCAGTTAGTTCACTTTATATAAACTGTTACTGCCCTTGAGAAAGACATGAATATTGCACAATGTCATTGCTTCTTTAACCCTTTTGTTACCATATTTCTGTTGAGATGCTCTATGTTTCTTTCAGTTAATTTTAAATATAACAAAGAATTTAGTAAAATAACTTAGTTATCATTAAGTTAGTGTTAGGAACATAAATTGTGACTAAGGTTTGATGGAAGATTTTAATTCAGAACTTTTGAAAACAAGACATTTGTCTTACAGAGCCTGAAGCAGTTTCAGCTGGGTTGGTATCAAAAGGGCTAATTATGCTTGCTCTTGTGCCTAAATAATGAATATACAGCTTATTAAAATGTGGGGGTATTTTTATTTTTTATTAATAATTTGGCCATGTCAGAAGCAGTTATGTTATGAAATTCCTAGGCTATCCTCCATTTTACACTCGTGCAATTAATGTGGTCTATGCTGAGCTTGAGCAACTGTGGGTCAATGCGATAACAAAATTTCTCTTAATCACACATCACTATCATAAAAAGGGAAGGCCAGATTATCTAATGCAATTCAAAGTATAGTGGATCAAACCTGACTTGGGCAATGGAATTGATAGGTGTTACACTCTAGTAGTCTATAGAAAATTAGTGGAGAGGTGAGAACACTAACAATCTCAGGGATACTCTGGGTTTTGATGTGAATGAGGTGGCAAGTTTGTTTCAGAAAGGTCTTTGGTTAAGGAATACTAAGGGTGACTTCCTGGAGTCCTTGGCAGTGCTGTCAAATGGCTCTCTGAAACCAAGAAAAAAAATCCAGTCATAAAACTGCCATCAGACAGTGATGTCCAAGAAGTACACTAAGCAAGAAAATAATTCTACATGTACTTGTTCAGTGTCTAGGCATTATTGAATTACAACGTTATGTCAACCTGCTGCTATTGTGTGAGGGACAGATCCAGCTGTTATTCAAGTTCATCATAATGATTGCTCCACACCCTCCTTTTACTGACCAGAGAAGGCAGTTTTCCTCTGTCCAGTGGCTATAGCAAAAGAGGCTGTGTTGTGGATGAGGTTTAAAGGTCTGACAATGGGAACTTTCTATCTTGGTCAATCCTTCAACTGCATATTTAAAGTTTTACTTATAAAGGTGAGAATGAAGAGGATGATACTCTCCTCAAAATTATTGAAAGTGATGTGAGAGTGGCAAAAATAGTGAAAATGTTTGGGGCCCATAATGCATAAACCTAAACATCAGATAACAATAATTGGAGAGGATACATGTCCTTGGAATACAGAGTGATGGTGGAGTTCTTGAAATGGCTCTAGATAGATATGCTGTGACATTCAAAAGGATTGCATCATCATTCTCGTCTTTGCTTTAAATGTATAAATGTATACTAGTTACAGCTTTCGAAAAAATGCTTCACAAATCCACCTACTGGAAACTTTGCCTGTTAATATTGTGGGGTTCAATAACAAACTGACAGTCAAGTAATGAAATTGATGATATTGACTAGATCCTTACTTTCATAAACTGATTTTTTCCCCCAAATTAGAAACAACCACTATTATTTTTATTATTATAATTTAGAAGAGTGAAATGGAAGATACTCAGATTACATTGTGTAACACAAATTTTGTCCTTGGGTAGTAACTGTTATTTTCTGTTTGCTTACTCCTAGAAAGTATGAAAAATGGTTAATATCTCCTTCAAACTTCACTTTTGTTACATTTATTTAAACCCTAAAGAATCCCTTTCAGCACATGGCTATGATGGTCCCCCACTACTTCTGCTCATGACCAGAGATGCACATATTGTCAGCCACTGAGGGATATGTTCAGTGATTAAGGTCAAGCAAATGATGAGCAACTCTGTGGTATTGAGCAGAATATTTGCTATAACAATATTTCTGCTTCAGCAACTCAGTGTTGAATCTGTATGAATACATAGTTGAAAATAGTTGTGTCAAAACATTGATATACCGGTCACAAAAGCAAAGCTTGAAGGGAATATTTGTCATTTCCTTTGATTTCTAGACAGAAGCAAATAAGAAATAGCGTTTACAAACCAAAGACAAAAAATAATTGAAAATTTGTTACACAATGTTATTGTTGAATTCTAGTAATGAAGGACTCAATGAATTGCATTGCACAGAATTTTAGATGATGACATAAAGTATGTATGAGAATGGTCAAGTTAGAAATTAAGAAGAAAACTATAAAGATGAGCCAAGGTATAATTGTGGAGTTAATAAGTTTACTTAATAATGAGGTATTGGGTGGTATTTTGGCTGTGAGGATAAAAATTTGCCTTACAACTGTAAACTACATCTTGTGGATAAAATTTGGTGAATGAAAACTATGTGGAAGCCCGCTGGAAAAAAAACATGCTCCTGTTCTTCCATGCTCTCATGCATCCTGTGCTTCACAGGAAGACTTAATCCATCAACCAAATCAATATAATTACCTGGCCCTTGGGTAGATTTAATGAAGTCCACTCTGTCGCAAGCATTTGGGAAAGTCTCTGGTGTGAGGATAGCCTTTTCTCTCCCTTCCACCAACCACAAATAAAACGGAAGTTTTTATGAACTCGGCTAGACTTCCTCTGACAAAGACATTTAACACATAAATAAAACAAAATTACTGTGACAGAGAAAAAAAAAAGCAACCTATTTAGATTACCGTTACAAGCAGTAACTTCTGGAGCCCATTTATGGTATTCATTACATATTGCCTTTAATTCATGTCCTCCTGGACAAGAATAGGTCACTTCAGATTTATAGGAAGTAGTATTGTAGGATTTTGATGCAATAGCAATGTCTTTTGGTGGTCCACAGTCAACTTTTGAGAAAACTGGAATTGAAAGGAGAAATTGTTATCAATTGTGAGCCAGTGAAAAAGGGTAACTTAGAAATCAGGGTGTGCAGTCTATAATACAAGCTAATACCAAGGCAGAAAGTGGGGAAGTGGAGACTTACTCTTCCACTCACCAAAACCTATCCAACCCTCCAGTCCATCAGTGAATGTGATATGAACTAATTTTAAGATGAACAAATGTACTTCCACCAACAGGCTACACGTTGGGCTTGATACTCCTCTCTGCTGGACATGTTTTCCCCCATTAGCAATATTCTGGTGATAGGCTTGCCATGATGACCATTATTGTTTAGGACAGAAATCTGAGAAAATAATAGAACCTACAAACAATGAGCTCCTTAAAATCTATTTGTAAATCAGTTCACTTCTTGATATTTTTTGGTAGATTCATTGATCACTTTGATATAAAATGTATCAGCACCACAGTCTACCTTCATCTTCTTCAAAAGTTCTTTTATTCATAGAAACGAAGACCAAATTACTTAATCTCTCTTCTTCACTTTGAGAACACCTCACGTAATTATTTACTCACTTTAATGAAGAAAGCAATTTCTCTCAGGAAGCAGATGTGACAGGTAAGGTTAGAATCAGACATGAAAATTTTATTACTTTCACCAGAAACTAATTTACTTCAAGCGCCAATATTATGTCTGTGAGTTCTTGAATGTTTGACATTAACCACACTTCTCTGATAGTTCAGCAACACCATCCAGAACCTGGCAGTAGAATTCTTCAAACTTACTGTTCTTGATATTGCAGTGAGCCCTAGGATTTGAACCCTTTTCACTAAATTATCAGTTCACTCTCATAAGTGAACCACAGTTGGGACATGCAATCTTAACATGGACACCACTTTTGTTCAACCAACCAGTTTGCAGGAGAGTAGACTTCCAAGTAGAACATCATCTCAAGATTCCTTGGGTTCACACTTTTTTCTTCATTTAGGCAGTTTAATGTTAGGTATCAACCTGATCCCTCATGGCATCTGAAGAAAACACAACTCGGCTCTCACCTAGCAAATCAAGGACAAAGTTTCAACAAGATTAGGAAATCTTGCATCTTGAAGATAACTAATGGCTGAGCAATCACAGTTAAGTCGATCCCTAATTCCTAGTCTCTTTACCAGTGAGGGTTTTTATGATTTATGTATATATTCAGGTTCAACCTTCCCTTAAATCTGATGTTAAATATTCAAAATTACCATATCTCTCTCTCTCTCTCTCTCTCTCAGATACCATGTCTCACTCCCATACAACATTGCAACTTTCACACAACTCTTATAGACCCTTCCTTTCATCTTTAATGAGGACCTTTTTCCATATAACAATGCTCCACATTCCCTGAACTTCACCCAGTCAAGTCTCGCTCTTGCTGTCACAGCTGCTTCACATTTACCTCTTACATCCACCCTATCTCCCAAGTAACAAAACCCTCTTACCGTTTCCACCTCATCACATAGCATTTCCACTAGTTTTGCGAGCCCTCCAACACCTTTCTTACATCTTCCACAAACAAACTCTCTCGCCAGTCTTGGGGTCACCTTCTTCATTTTTGTACATCTACCATGAATCCATTTCTCACATCTCATACACAACACTGCATTTGCCATTACCCTCCTCCCCCCACACACCACATGGATCCACCTTACTTACTAACATTTCTTCCTCTCTGCTCACCATTACCTTTGTCTTCCCGAGGTTTACCTTCAAACCCTTGTTTTCAAATGCCTCCTTCCATCCCTCCATCATCTCTCATCAGAACAAGGTCATCTGCATACAGTATCTCCATTATCAACCCCTCTCTTGCACTCTCCATCACCACAAACAGATCCCTGATGCGCACCAACTTTCACCGCAAACTCCTCCGACAGCTCTGATCCAATTCTGACTCTTGTCTTTACCCCCTCATACAAACTCATCACTGCCCTCACTATTACCTCTAGTACACCTCTCTTTGTCAATGCTCACTCAGTCACCTTCCTTGGAATCCTATCAAATGTCTTCTCCAGATCAACTGAGAAAAAGTTGAAAGTCCTGTTAAAGTTTAGAAGAAAATTTGACATTCATGAAGATTTGAAGCTGATAGAGGGAATACCAAATTAAGTGAATGTGTAAATATACAAATATGAAACATTTGCACCAAAAATCTCCTTTATTTTAGTTTTCACTCTGTTCAAAAGCCCAGCCATTATGTTCCATCCATAATAAATTTGTGCGATGAATTTTCGGCCTCAGTTGAATTCATTATGAAATTTTCAAACTTCTGTCAGCAATGCAGCTTCTCTGTCTTTACTGACATTGATGTATCTCAAAAACTTTTCTTGATGCTTTTCCTTCTTATCAACAAATCACAAAATGTGTGACAATTGAGATTTCATTTGAAGGACCATAGTCTCATCAACCGTAACAGCAACAAATGCTGTTTTTATTTTATCATTACCTCAATTTCACCCTCACTTATACCAGCAATACAATAAAATGATCTTGTTTTGAGTATCACTTGGAAGTTCATAAAATATGCAGTTCAGTTTTCTTCATGAAATCTAAATGTGATCTTAAACAACCATTGTATTCTGCTACAGTTTCATATATAGCCAGAAAATTACCCTCATTGTCTGATTCTTCTGTTTCCTTGTGTCCTATAAATGGTAATTCTTGAGAGGCCAAAATTTCAGTTCAATGAATGAACCTTTTGAATATGTGATTCTTCTCACAAGATCTATTATGGAACTGAATCAAAGCTGCTTGTCAGTGATCAATTGCTGTATTAATTCACTGTGAGCCAAAGATTTCAGAGCATTTATGGAATTCTGATGGTTCTGAATTTTTTTGTGTTTTGTCAAAGCTCTAATCAAACTGTACAAATTGCAGTAGCCAGTAGTTGTCCATGTGTTCTTATGCTGACAAAATAAGAGACATGAGAAACAGAAAAATTTGTACAGAATGGGACATCCCATCACTCACTCATACTGTTCATAATACTTGGAATCAAAATACTGATAATATTCTTTGCTACCCACTTTGATTCTGATTTTCATTTCAAGCTTTGGCTGCTCTTTTCTGAGAATGATAATAGTCTTCTTATCAGCAAAGCTTCTCATTGCAAAGGTTGGGAAAATAGAGAGGAAACTAAGCTAATTGACTCTTTTGTTATCTTGAGGGTGAATGAAAGCATGAAAAATGTTACTGGGATATAATCTTTATAAACGAATAGAAGTTTTATTCTAACAAAATGATTAGGAGCTATTTTACTTTTTTATGTAACCTTTTTCAAATATCAAATATTTAGAATTAAATTTTAAAGGGCTGACATGAATAAATGGATGGAAACTTTACTTTTTAATCATGCTAACATAAATTTTGCCAGATGCTTCTTTTTGCTGCGAGTGTGAACTAGTCAATAAGAAATCTCTGGAGTAACATGACTGAATTCAGCTCTTAAGAAGGGATAAAGAATACTCTCCATGGATTAAATATTTTTAAAATGCAGGCATGGCTGTGTGGTAAGAAGTTTCTTTCCTAACCACATGGTTCTGTGTTCAGTCCCACTGTTTGGTACCTACTGAGTCAAGTAAATCAAAATCAAATTAAATCACAATCAAATGGAAATTGTAGTTGTGGCCGATACCAGTGCCACCTGACTGGCTCTCATGCTGGTGGCATGCAATAAGCACCATTCATGTGTGGGTCATTACCAGTGCTGCCTGACTGGCTCCCCGTGCTGGTGACACATAAAAAGCACCATCTGAATGTGGTCGATGCTAGCAACCCCTGCCCCAACTGGCTCCTGTGCTGGTGGTATGTAAGAGGTAACATCCAAATGCGGCTAATGCCAGTGCTGCCTGACTGGTTCCCATGCCGGTGGCACGTAAAAAGCACCCACTACACTCTCGGAGTGGTTGGCATTAAGAAGGGCATCCAGCTGTAGAAACATTGACAGATCAGATTGGAGCCTTGTGTGGCCTCCTGGCTTACCACTCCCCAATCAAATTGTCCAACCCATGCCAGCATAGAAAACAGATGTTAAACGATGATGATGATGAGGATATATATATATATGTGTATGCAGAGAGAAAGAGAGAGAGAGAAAATAGATAAATATAATACATTATATACATATATACTTATATGTGTATATAAGTACACACAAACATGTATGCAATAAATAAGATGGAAATACTACTGACCTTTATTAATGAGGTAAGTTTCCCAACCTACACCTTTGGGTATAAGTTCATGAGTCTCATTACTCAGGTCACAGTACTTATCTTTCGCACGGTATTCATAAGAAATACATCCTGGAAAGTCATGGCAAGCTTGATTACACTCCTTTAAGTCCTTATCCTTAAGCCGTCCAAAAATATGTCTTCTTTGTAATGTAACTTTTATAAATTTAATATGTTTCCCATCATCTGACCAAAAATAGGAAAGAAATACATTTTATATTTATCCAACCATCCAAACACACACACACACACACACACACACACACACACACACACACACACACACACACACACATCCATGCACACACCATTCATATATTAAATATTGTAAAGCATTTTCACACATAATTATGTAAATGGATAATTTATTACAAATAAGAGATTCACAAAATTACTCCATAGTCAGACTTCTTGTCAAATATAGAACATCTTCAGACTTATTTGAAATCTTGTCTCATTACTTAGATTCCATTTACAGTTCTTAATATGCCTTTGTTTTTTCAGTTGTCCTTTAGGTAAAACTGTCAAATCTTCACAGGTGTCTATATATCATAAATTTTGAATGGAACCACAAATTTTACAAAAAAAGTGGTAAAGAGTATTCCTATAATAAAATACAAATAATAATTACGTTTCACTCGTTGGTAGTAATCCCTGTGTTTGGTCACTTTTATATTCTTAGAGGTAGCTGCACTTTTCTTTGATAAGTAACATTTTCCACTTTTTTTTATTATTTCAAATGATAAACAGCTTTTGTCAGACACACATTCTTCTGCACAGGCATCTGCTGTTACATTTTTCTTCTTCAACAATGTTTTCTTGGATACATCCAGCAATGCATTTTTTATTTTCACAAAATATAATACAGAAACTGGAATTTGAGCAAAATTTAGATGAATGAAAAACAACAACCATTACTATAGCAACAACAACAATAACAATCACAACAACAACAACAATGATAATAATAATATGGGCATGTTTTGTCTTGGTGTAAAAGATGGGCTACAGCAAATATTCTGTTCAATATCACAAATTTGCTTGATCTTAATCAGTTGAGCATGTTCCTTAGTGGCAGACAATATGTGCATCTCTGATCACGAGCAGAAGTAGTTGGGGAGCATCATAGACACGTGTTTAGAGGAATTCTTTGGGGTTAGGGTTTGGATAATTCACCTCTGGAAACATGGGTGTTTTGTTCAAATTCCTTAACCCTTGTTCAGGGACTTTTTGAGCAGGGTGAGCTTGACAGGCATCTTCGACTAGCAGGTCATGCTACTCCAGACTGATGACAAGCAAAGACTCAGAAACATATCTCTCGATGCAGGCTTAGCTGGGTGGAGGTGCTTGTTTCCCCCTTGTAAACATAAGGACACAGGAAATGTGTCAAGGCCGACATAAAGCGGTGCAGCTTCCTAGGTCTAACCAACAGTAGTATTATTCCCTTTAGGGGACTGTCACTAATCTGGCATGAACTCACAGAATTCATAGGGCAGACCGTGCAAACCAGGTAATTTGCAACTTATGCAATTGCTCATTGCCTGCTGTCCAGATATAAGCAAAAGTCCGCTACCCACATCAACCTATCACCCTCTCCAAACAGCTGCATGAAGTGCTACTGGAAAGCTGCTCACATCTGCTCAGAAATGAGAAACACATGCCTGTCCTGATCTGTCTAAGACCTGATCATGATTTTTGTTGCCTCATCAGGGCAATCCACCACCCTGTCATTGATGACGGCCCCTGTCAATTGCTACTTAACTAGCTCACTAATCTGGTCCCTGTAGTCTTTTTGTGTCAGTAAAGATGCATTCAACTTCCAGCAACTGGATTTTTCTATGTGTCCTATCTAAATGGACTGTGCGGATCACAAATTTGTGGTCTGGGTAGCTGACAAATTTAAATTGTGGACAACCTACTCTATCCCTGTCTGCTGATCTAACAAATACTCTATTTTGATATGGTCTGGATGACCTGTTGTGGTTGCTTCATGTCTACACAGGCACATCAGGAGAATCCAGTCAATACATGTCAGCCAGCATGAAGTTTCCGAGCAGACTTTTAAGGTTTTTGCACCCACTTCTGCTATGTACTTACCCAACATAGTCTTTCTGGGTATCCAAAATACTACTTCAGTCCATCACTAGTATTGAAGTGCAAGACTTTCCCAGAAATGTTTCTAGATGCCTGAAGAAATCTGGCCTTCCAGCACCAGCTAAAGCATAAACGGGCACCAGTATAAAGGCATCAACTACACTGCTATTCGTGTCTTGGACATCCACTTCCAAGATTGCCAAGATTTCTGGAATAACATTATTACACCGCTGCCCACTCTTGACAGACCATAAGATGAGAATATCTTGTAATCTTTGAAAACAGATGCAAAAGCATGCTTTCCAGAAATACTTGTCTCACTGATTCTATTCACATTTAAATCAAATGACCTGAGATTGTTGAGCAAGCAAAATTGCTTCTAAACTGGCCCCAGGCCATGCACATTCACACACATTACTTTCAGCACAGGCATGTTGGCTGGAAAAAAGGGAACAGTGGGGATCACTCCTCTTGATTTTTGAAAAACCCTGGTTTTCTGGAACTCTCTTTGGGTGAATGTTTTTTTTTAAAGCCATTTTAATAGTCTTTTATTGATAACATTAACACTTTCTCTATCAATTAAGCTCTCCTCCACTGTTAAAAGCAAAAAAATAGAACATATCGATTGTACTTTGTATAATGTTAATCTCAATTGTGACTCAGGGGCTTTTAATGCCCTCACTCTCTCACCACTTTTCTCCACTATTTAAAACAAACAAAAAAATAGATAAGTCGATAGTTTACATAGTTCCTAAATGTTTTAAATGACCATGTAGTTTTATCCCACGCTGTAGTGCATTGTCAAGCTCCAAATCAGAGTGGAATGAATTTATCTGCATCTACTTGCAGCTACTAGAACAACCAAAATATAAAAAATAAAAAGAGTGAATTATATAGAAATATCTACTCGCATAATAAAATAAGTATATAAAAAATAAAATCTCTTCACTGCAATTCTCTCCCCTTGAGAGAGATTTCTCCCCCTCTTATATTTCTTAGTAAACCTATTTCTCTCTGCCTCTTATGCTGAAAACAACCACAGATGGTGGCAGCGACAGCAATGACAGTCACTAGTCAAATTTCAGATGTGTCTATTAATACAAACGTATAACAAAATTACATAGACAACAAGAGGGACTCTATTTATGTTACCGTTACAAGCATTCTCTACAGGAGACCATCTGTTGTTCTTTTCACAAGTTGACTTAAGTTGGTCTCCATTTTCACAAGTGTACATCACTTCAGATTTAAAGGTGGTAGTTTTATAGGATTTCAATGCACCAACTACATCTTTTGGAGGTCCACAGTCAACAGCCAGGAAAACTGAAATAAATAACAGAAACTGATAACTGGTATGTGTATGTTAGGAGGAGGGTGAGAACAAGCAAATGATGATAATATTACAAGAAAAGATATTAAGTGAACCAAATTAAAGAAAATTTTTATACAGGTACAAATATATACATACAAACATGCATGTATGTAGGTAGGTATGGCTGGATGGATGGATGCATGTACATAAACCTGTATGTATATGTATGTATATATATATATATATATGTGTGTGTGTGTGTGTGTGTGTGTGTGTGTGTAACATCACAGCTACAATTATCTCTGCCTACGCCCCACGAGCGAGCCTACCAAATGATCAGAAGGATCATTTTTATGATACCCTCCTACAGGCTACCTCAAAGACAAGTGGCAATGACCTCATCTTTGTCTACCATATTATTCCACCACCACATTACTCCAGGTCTGGAAGGGACTTTGTTCCATCCACAGACTTGGCCTGTGACACTTAGTAAGCTGTCCCATAGGAATTTCCAGCTACCATCTATGTCTGAAGTCTGTAGCTCCTCCTCCCTCTCATCAAATTTCTTGATGAGGATGTCCCTAAATTTCTGACCATGTGAAGGGTTCTTTAGCTTCCAGATCCTTCTTTTCTGGATTGGTCTGCTTCTTGGCATCCTTCTGACCTTGAGTCTAAAATCATTAATGAATAGTCTATGCTGGGGGATACATTCTTCACCTGGGAGGGTCTTTGTATTTAAGAGTAACCATGCATCCCACTGTCTGGTGAGGATGAAATCAATCTGGCTAGTAGAGTCACCTGATTGATAGGTTATCAGGTGGCCGTCTGGTTTCCTGAAATTAGTGTTGCATTTGGATCATCAGGAAACACTATTGCATTTAGTTCTCAACAATTTAATGCATTCTGGTTAAGCATTCAAATATAATGGAACATCCAAAGCAGTGTTTCAAGCCACCACAATGGTGAGATGTACATTGGCGCTAATAATGTAAACCTGTGTTCATTGTAATTTCTTCAACTACTAAATATAGCAGACTGGACCATGATAATCTGAGGAGCTCCAAAATTAACAGTAGCAGTTGTACATCTACTTGTACACATAAGATAAATTTTACATATGTATGTATGTATGTATGTATGTATGTATGGATGGATGGATGGATGGATGGATGGATGGATGGATGTATGCATGCATGCATGTATGTACATGCACATATATACATTATACACCAACACACAGACTCATGTATGCACACACACAATGAAATAAAATGAAAACTCTCTACTAACCTGGGTTAATTATGTAAATATCCCAACCCTCATTGTTGGGTTGAAGGTCATGAGTCAGGTGAGTTACATTACTTAGATCACATAGCAAAGTTATTTCATTATACTCATAAGAGTTACACTCTGAAGTCTGATAACAAACATGTTTGCACTCATTTAAGCTCACATTTTTCAGTTGTCCAAAAGTATCATGCTTTGGTATGTAAGCATTTTTAAATTTAAAAATCTCACTAAAAACTAGATCAAAAAGAAAGAAAACAAGAAATACAATTTATATTCAAACACAGACATATTAAACATTATAAAGCATCTGGTGCCTCATGTGATTTAAATGTACAATTTATTTTAAAAAAGTAAGTAGTCTACAAAATGACTGCTTAATCAGAATTCATACGAGTTGTAGCATATCTTTAAACACATTTGAAATGCTGTTTCAAAATTTAAGATGCATATAATTTATTTGTACATTCCTCTACTAGTGGGGAATTTTTGTATAGTCTAAGTGCTGTTCAATTGATAATCACCCAATTTGTCAAGTGCTGTTAAAGCCATTTAATCTTAAAGAAAAGCACACCAGCAGAAGTAGACTGTACATATAATTTATCTACAATCTAAAGAATGAGATGAGCTTCTAAATGTGTCTTATCATTTAGTATAATTCAAATGAACTTTGAGATGGATATCATGCTCTGAAAATTATTTTTGTGGATGGATTGTGTTTCCACAATAAATTGTCCATATAAAAATTACTGAACCAGAAGGCTTTCTGATATTTTATTTATATGCTGCTTCTACATAATTATCTAATGTTTTAAGGCCTGAAATTTTGTGGAAGGGACTAACAGATTACATTGGCCCGAGTACTTGATTGTTACTTAATTCATCAACTCTACAAGGATGAAAGCCAAAGGCAACATCGACAGAGTTTGAACTCAGAATATGAATATGGATGAAATGCCTGTGAACCTTCTGCCCTTTCACCATCTTATAAAACTGTGATGAAGCTGATGATTATTACTGTTATTATTATTATTATTATTATTATTATTATTATTACTTTCTCCTTAGCAAAGGCAGAAGTATTGTTTTCAGTCGTGTTTGTTTGTTTGTTTGTCCATGGACACGATATCTCAAGTACAGCTGGGTGGATGCAGATGAAACTTTCAGGGATATTTGGCCTTGTGACTGGCACAAACTAATAAGATTTGGGGGTCGATCTGGTACTGGACAAGGGGTCTGGATTATTTTTCCTGATTTTTTACTTAATTTTTGAGAGAGTTTGAGTTCGTTTTAGTATTCTCGTTTGCAATCATTATATTTGAATCAAACTTCTTGAAGATTTCTGTTAGGAGCCTCCAAAATTTATTCATGGTATGGCAGTTCAAATTTCTCGAAATTGCTCAGATATTGTCTATGTATAAACATGATCCTTGAATGTGCTTGAATTTGTTGAGTGTATCCAGGTTAAATGTTGCAGTGAGATCTGCAACTTCAGCTCAGTTAAATTTCTTCATAGATATACAGAGAAATGGCTCACTTTTCTCTTTGACTCAGAAAAATTTATCATGATAAAAACAACATCCTAGAATCCTTGAGTATTCTAATACTGAGATCACTAAGCCTAGTGAATTTCCTCTGATATCCAGGGATTCGAGAATAAATGATTTTGATAGGAAAGGACAAAATCTTTGAGCTCAAAGAGTGTGTGAAATTACAGGTTAATTTATTTTGGAACTATTCTGAATAGGAATTTATTTTATGTTGAGAGGATCCTTTCCTTTTGTCCCAGCAGACAACTTTTCGAACTCCAGTTGTATGGGAATATATAATCTCTGTATGTTGTATAATGGTTGGTGATAGGAAGGGTGTCCATCCCAAGTAAACATGCCAAAATATAGGAGATACATAACTATGTAGACTGGCATTACTTTTCCAGTTATTTTTCATATCAGATTATGAAGGACTGCAACTAGTAGTGAGATACTGCACTTAAGCTATGCCATCTAGTGGTATTTCTTCTAATTCATTAAATTCCGAGTTCACGCTCTATGGAGGTCAACTTTGCCTTTTGGAGTTGACACAATATTATACCAGACAAGAACTGGGTGTGATGGCATTGACTAACACTGTCTCTTCAAAGCCACTGTCACTGAGCCAAAATTGGAAAATGTTACCCCCCCCTCCCACACACATGCCACTCCTGCTGCCACGAAAACGACGACGACCACCACTACCTTGATTTAAGAAATACAAGAGTTTCCGTTCTTATATAAAGCAATGATTGAAAACATCAAATGTTTGAGGTGAACAAATGCTGTATGAGAATGTCCTAACAGTATTCACACTTCCAAATACTACTTTTTCTTCAGGGTCATGTCTGTCCTTATAGTTAAACCTGTCAATGCCTTTACAGAAATAGTTGTCTATATACTATAAATTACAAATGAAATTACAAATTTTAGAAAAAGAGGGAAAGAGAATCATAATATTAAAATACAAAGAATAATTACGTTTTATACGTTGGTAGTAATCTTTCCTTTTGGCTCCTTTTAATGTCTTGGAAGAAGTTGCAGATTTTGTTGATAAGAAACATTTCCCATTTTCATTATCCATTTCAATCGATAAACAATTTGAGTAAGACAAACATTTTGTTGCACATTCTTCTGGTGTTGCATTTTTCTGGTTCAATGGTGATTTTCCATATGTATCAAGAAATGCATCTTTTATTTTCACAAACTGGATCAGAGTATCTAGAATTAAAGTAAAATTTAGATGAATGAAAAGAACAACTGTAATCATAATTTCTAACATAGAAGAAAAAAAGACAAAATTTTGTGGCAGGAGCTGGTCAATTAAACTGGCCTCTACATTTGATTGGCATTTAATTCTAGAGTCAGAAAAAATTCCACTACATATTTTATCTGAGGCTTAAATAATTCTGTCAATCCTTTATTGCTGAGATTATCAATATTAATGATAATCATTTCTAAATTAAAACACAAGGCTACAAACTTTGCAGTGAGAATGCATATGAATAAATCAATCTCAAACCTGATTAATGCTTGCGTTATCAATGTCAAAAGTAGGAAAAGTGAAGTGCATTCAGATGAGAGTTGAACCCAAAATTCTATAACATGAGGCCATTGTTGGCCAAGATACAGGTAGAGTATCTTGTGTCTCTCATTATAAATTTAAATCCAGTCAAGCGAAGTATCAAGTCAAAGACAAAGTGAGATAACAAATCCGAATAACATTTATTTACAGGCTCGAAGTTTGGCTCTCGTTAACCATTTCTAGCATAGTGTATTGTCCACCGTGTTGTATGTTTGAGGCAGCAAGTTGCTGCTAGTGAGACAAGCTGCTTCTAGCGTGAGAGGTGCATGGGAAAAGAGAGTGAACAAGCTCAAGCTTACTGTCTCGTTGTGCATGCCCACCAGAAGTTTGTGAGATCTCACTCCGGTCTCAAGCAGCTAATGGCTGCTAGCGAGATCTCAATATGGCACGTCTGTGTGAGACACTACAATTCAAAAGGATGTATTGTTAGTTACTGATTTTGCAATGATTTGTCCTTGGAAACTAAAACAGCAGTACTATCATCATTATCTAGTGGATTAATATTTGTATGTAGTGAATGTGGACACTAACAATTTAATGTAGCAATCTAAGGAATTCTAATTCATGAAAATTAAATTTTAGCATGATGTAAAAATATGATTATCTTTATGAGGATGTCTCTTCTGAATTTCATGATGAGAATAAGTCATTAACATAATGATTTTACCACCCACTGGCAGAGAAATTTTAATTCATCATAATATCTTGCTTCAATATGTAGCTACATTACTATTTGTTTTCCTTGCAGGAAATGACCTTCAGTATTTTCCCATAGTTATTTTTTTAGTATAAATGTGGACTGAGTAGTGTGAATCAATGATCAAGCTTTGATTTTCAGTCTCAATCAGTTCATTTTACATAGACAATTAGTGCCTTTGAGAAAGACATGAATACCACATAATCTTATTGCTTTCTTTTATTATGCTTGACTATGTACCTAAACAATGAATACATAATCGATTAGAGTGAAGTAGTATCATTATTTCTTCAGTTAGTCATGATGAAAACAGCAATGTCAAGAAATTCCCATGCCATCCTCCCTCCTATACTTGAGATTCATATCGTCTATGCCCAGTCTGAGCATCTGTGGGTTAATGCATAAATTTATTACAGGAATAGATATATAAACATTAACCAAATATTGTCTACTACATTCAACATGGATATTTGAAGGACCAGGTGGTGGTACTGAATCAGGCAACAGATTATACCAGACAATAAGCTGCGTCAGATCTGTTAGCTTGCAATATTAATTTCAATATTTACTGTGGACCAGCCACTGTAGAAGGCCTTATATCAATATCTGACACGTCCGAAATAGTTACAAAATCTCCTCCAATCACAACCTATTATCCTAAAAAAGGGAAGGCTATGTTATCTCAAGTAATCCTAAGGATTACATATGATAAAGTTTACTGGATTAAACCTGACATGGTCAATCAAATTACTAAATGTTCCAGTGGAGCAATCTATATAGGATTAGTGAATTAAAGAGCACCACCATTCTTAGGAACACTCTGGGCATCAATGAAAATGAAGAGGTAAGTTTGTTTCAAAGACCTTTGTTGTCAGGAAATACTAGGGAGTGCAGTCTGAGATGTGCACAGTGCAATAAATTTATTTTACAAGGTATTAATGACAGATAGATTTATGTCAAACAGCAGCCATTTTGCATGAGACAGGTCTGGCTGTTAGTCGAGTCCATAGTGATTATAGCCTTGCATCCTTAACCAAGCAGAGAAGGAAGTTTGCCTCTGTCTAGTAGCTATGGCAAAAGAGGTTGTCTGGTGGATGAGGTTGTGAGGTCTGATGATAGGAACTTTCTTCTTTGGTCAATCTCACCTCTGAATTTTCAAAGTTTCACCTGTAAAGAAGGTGATGCTGGAGATAAAAATACTGTCCTCAAAGGAAACTATAGAAATCATAGGAAAAGTGGTTAAAATAGTAGGAGTAGATGAGGCCCACAGTCTATAAACCTGTAGGTCACAGACAAATAACCAGAGAAGACACTTCCTCTTGGAGTTTGAGATCTTTGATGGTGGAGTTTCTCAGTTGGATCTAGTTAGAGGTCCTTCTGCATTCAAGGATTCTATCATCATCCTCATCTTTATTTTAAATATATAAATATATACAAATTATAAAGTTTGAAGAAATGCTTTATGGCATGTATTCAGATTCTTCATGTTTTTTTGTTCAAATTCAGCTTATGTCAACTTTGATTTTCTGTCTTGTTGGAGTCAATAACATGTAACACCACTCAAGTACTGGACTCGGTGATATTGACTAAACCCATTCTAGTTTAAAATGCTGGTTTTGTAGGTAAATGAGTAACCATTATTATTATTTGTATCATTTAAGATGTTGGACCAGAAGATAACTAAAGCATCAAAGTCAGTTTCAAATTATTACTGAATTCTGGTAAAGAAGGACTCAGAACATTGTATTGTACAATTTTCGAAGAAGACACAATGTATTGAAGAGAAAGGTCAACATACAAATGAAGAGAAAAATGGCCAAGATGAACTGAGTTATAGCTGTGGATGTGTTAAGTTCACTTAATAGCTGTGGTACTGTGTGGACTTCTGGTTGCATATTAAAAGTCAGCTTCACAACTAAGCATTGTGAATTTAATCTGGTGGATGGAAACTATGTGGAAGCCTGCTGAGGCAAACAAGATTCCATGCTTCCTGAGTTTATGTGGTATACATAGATAATCCCCCAAACTAACACCTTTGCCTGACTCTTGAGAAACTTTACTGAATCTCTTCCTGTTGCAAGCATTTGAAGAGGTCTCTGGATAACTTCTCTTCCTTCCATCAAACACAATCACAATGGAAACTGTTATGGCCACAGCCATTCTGTCTCTGACAAATACATTTAACAAAACTAAAACAAAATTACTTAGACAGAGGCAACAAGGAAGAACCTATTTATATTACCTTTACAACTTGACACTACAGAAGTCCATTTATTATCCTCTTTGCACACTGATTTCAATACATGTGCCATTGGACACTTATAGGTCACTTCAGATTTATAGGTGGTGGATGTGTAGGACTTTTTTGCAGCAGCAACATCTTTTGGTGGTCCACAGTCAATTTTTCTGTGAGCTGGAATTGATGAGAAAATAATATCAGTGGTGAGTGAGAACAAGGTTGTTAATATCAAACTGAGAATAAAGTATATTAAGTGAAACAAACTGAAGAAATTTTCACACAGCTATAAATACAGACACGCACATATACAAATACATACATATACTTACATATATGCATATATGTACTCATACACATACACAAATATATAGGAGGAATTTAGAATGAAATTTCATGAGTAAAAGATATTGAAGAGATTTGCACACAGCATATATACACACATATGTACATATGTGTACACAGGCACACACATACATATGTATGTATGTATGTGTATGTACATACATGCATGTGTATACCTATACACACATATATATGCATGAGCATGTGTCTGTGTCTCCTTGTCTTGACATCAAGTGATAAATGTAAAACAATTGCCACTGTCATAAAGCAGTGGAAAGCATTTCCAGTATTCTGTGAAAACATGTCTGTCTATGGGAAAATATTATCTTGCTTGGAAACAAGTAAGGGTTGGTAACAGGAAAGGCATCCACCTGTAGAAAATCTGCCTGAATAAGCTCTGTCCAACCCATGCATACACACACACACACACACACACACACACATACTGACATGTACACAATAAATCAGATGAAAATACTCTACTGACCTTCTTTAAAGATGTAAGTATCCCACTTTCCATTGTTGGGTCTAAGTTCAGGGGTTGCCTGAGTTGCATTACTCAGGTCACATAATTTATCTTTTTTATTATACTGATAAGAATTACATCTTGGATAGTGTTGGCAAACTTCACTACAATCCTTTAATGTCTTATTCTTAAGGTGCCCCAAAATATTATTTGGTGGTATGCTAACTCTTTTAAGTATTAAGAACTTGTCGTCAGCTGGAAAGAAATAAAAAATCAAGAAATATATTTTATACTCATGAACCAACCTAAACACACCCACACACACATAAAATAAATATTGTAAATCATCTGGTGCATTATTTTGTAAACAGCCAATTTATTATAAACAAAAAGAATTGATCCTTGAAATGACACCCTAATCAGAACGTCATCAGACTTATTTGAAACTTTGTTTCATATTTAGGCTGCAGACAATACATTTGTACATTTCTAATGGTACGATTTGAAGGGTTGATACTGCTGTTATGGTCAGTCAGTCTTAAACAAATGCCCATCATCAGAAGAAAGATGTACAAATGGATTATCTATAACTGAAATATTAAGATAATCTTTCATGTATGTTTCATGATGCGCTATAATTTGCATTGATTCTTTGAAGAGTGTTTTGCACTGAAAAATAGTTTTGTGGATCGATTGTGATTTTATATTATCCATTTATTTATAAAACAATGCACCATATGGTTTTATATTCTAGTCAAAATTTCAATTGCTTGTACTTCTTATTAATTACCTAATATTTTAAACTATCGATATGATGATGATTTCTTTACTAAACCTTAATGCCAGACAAGACCACAGAAGATACAAAGTAGGATTACATAAAAGAAAATGTAAAATAACACAGAAACAATATTTTCAAACAAAGAAAAATGTCCCAAAGCATCGGAGACATCCAAGAGTTATTTGTGGAAACCTTACAAAACTACAGTCCTCCTAATTGCTAAAGCAAATGCCCTCTTTCTGTAGTCTGGTCTGCAATTCTTCAGGAGCTGACCAGCATCCAAATTTCTCAAGAACATTGTTGCACTAACTTTCATCTAACCTTCTATACAAAGCAAAAGAGGAAATTCTACTGACCACAGAACCCTATTAGTGGAATACTGTGAGAACTTTATGAGAATTTGGTTACCAAACAGCCTGTCTTGGTCTTTGTTTGACCAATGACTGCAGCTCTCTGAAAGAGAGATGCTGTTTCTCCACAGCTCAAACAATAATCATACATGTTCACTGTCAAAGAACTACTAGGCATGTCACAGCCTCAGTACATATTTGTGCGTCATCACCACGATTTGCCCAGTTTTCCACTCTTTGGGTGCTGACTTTCCTGGGTTGATATTTCATCCTGTTATCATCTCATAGTCCATTAGAGCAGTGCCAATCATTTGTTGTGCTTGATGTCCAACAATATGATGGTAGTGTTGTCCACATATATTGAAACAGATATTCTGCAATCAAGTTCATGCAGGATGCCACTCAATGTCAATGTAAAATTCATTGTTGAAATCATTTTTAACTCTTACTTTACTTCCTGTATCTTTGAACACAGCTTGTACAGCCTTCACAACCCATTTATTTACATATAATTTCCTTAGTGGCCACCAAATTACTGAGTGTGCCACACTGTCAAAAGCATTGACTGTGTTAGTGAATACTAAGAATAGTAGTTTATTCTCAGTAAAGTGTTTCTTGTGCTGCTGTGTCTCACTAGAAAGATTGCATCCATTGTAACTGTACCAGGTATGAAACCAAGTTGCATCTCATGTAGGGTTTATCTTTTGTGGTATCATTTGTGAATCTCTCAATGATCTTCATAGCCTGAGTCAATAATTTAACTCCACTACAATTCCCTTTCTCTACCATGTCTCATTTGCTTTTGTACCACTTTACAATGATACTATAGACCAAGGACTGGTTATTATACTTTCCTGCACTACTTGATTATTTATCTGAGGAAATGCTGCTGCTATTGCTGCAGATGACGATAATAGTAAAGATTGAGGACAATATAAAGGATGAAATACAACTGTGTCCATAAACCCCAGCCCAAAAGTCCTCCAGAAGAAACTGTTCAAGCTGTTGTCATTGATACCCAGAGTTAATCCCAGGCCATCATCCCTCTTACAGTCAATTAATCCTCTATAAAAATCTATAATTACTTTCCTGACAATGCTCTTGACCTGCTGTTCTATTGCTGCGAGCACCTGGCAACATTCTAGATACAAAATGTCCAGCCTTGTTCTATGCATGACTCATGGTTGTTGCTTAGTCAAGGAGATGAGCTACAGAAAGGTACACTGGTTTTCATCAGTTCATACTGGTTTTCATCGTTGTCATCATCATTGCATTGGGTCAGAAACTTCTGTAGGTGAGTCAGCATCAGAGTATGACATTTACAAACTATTATAAAGTAGGTGTGGCAGCAAATTGATTTCCTGACCAGTGGAACCTATTCCTTCTAAAAGAAGTGGAAAAGTATCTATTCTAGCCTGATCAACGTGTGAGAGTCAGATGGTAGTACACCACCAAATCAATGTCTGCATTACTTGCATCTGTGCTAGTATTCAGAGACAGTTTCCTTTTAGCCCATTTCTGAGTGAGGCAGGTCACCCCACTCACAACATCTCAGTTCAAATCTACCTGGTACTCTAATTTGCAACAGATTCTGAGCACTTTCACTAATGGTTAACTTGGGCTTATCTCTCCAAGTGGCAGTTGCAAGAACATTAATTTGTCTCAGTTTATGTATGTGCCTGTACAAACCTAGTACTCTTTCAGTATCTTATCTATGGCTTCTACATCCAAAGAGTCTGATACCATGACAGTGACATTGTCAATGTAAGCCAAAATGGCTACCATAGACAAAGTCACATTCAAGGTGGCCTGTTTCCACTGAGATACCAATCAATCTCTCCATCCTTCCAGTAAATATGTAGTGGTACTTAACATTGAAATCCATGATAGTTTTGTGTTGGACAAAACTCACAACATATATTTCTATATTTGGTAATGAGGTTTCACGTCTGGTGATCTTAGCATACTTTTAGCCAAATTCTTTCCATTTGTATGGGTATCAAGAGTAATGGAAAATTGCATATTCTTTCACTCCACATGATGGTCAGAAAGTGACATGTGTCTATGCCTGTCCTTATAGGTAAACCTGTCGATGTCTTCATTAAAATGGTTGTCTATATACTATGAAGTACAAATGAAATCACAAATTTTAGAAAAACACGAAAACAAAGGCCAAATACAAAAATTAATTACCTTTTACTCGTTGGTAGTAATCTCTGGCCTTGGCCACTCTTAGTTTGTCAGAGAGAGCTGCACTTTTCTTTGATAAGTAACATCGTGCTCTTCCTTTAGTTACTTCAAATGATAAGCAGTTTTTGTCAGACAGACATTTTTTCGCACAGTTTTCTGCTGTTGTCCGTGTTTTAGACCACAATGTTTTCTCAAAAACATCCAGATGTGCACCTCTCACTTTCACAAAATAGATTTGGTTAACTGGATTTAAAGTAAAAAATATAGAGCAATGAAATATAAAAACTGGATTTAAAGTAAAAAATATAGAGCAATGAAATATAAAAGTTTTAGTAAGGAAGGATTCAGGCCTTATATTGTACAGAGTTTTGGAGAATGACACAAAGTATGAGTGAGAAAGGTCAAGTTAGAAGTTAAGAGAAAATCTATCAAGATGAGCTGAGTCATAGCTGTGTAGGTAATAAGTTTACTGAACAACATAGCATTGGGTGGAATTTTGTTTGTGTGGTTAAATATTCACTTCACAGGCGCAGGAGTGGCTGTATGGTAAGTAGCTTGCTTACCAACCACATGGTTCTGGGTTCATTCCTACTGCATGGCACCTTGGGCAAGTGTCTTCTACTATAGCCTCGGGCCAACCAAAGCCTTGTGAGTGGATTTGGTAGACGGAGACTGAAAGAAGTTCGTCGTATACATGTACATACATATATGTATGTGTGTGTATATGTTTGTCCCCCCAACATCACTTGACAACTGATGATGGTGTGTTTACGCCTCAATAACTTAGCGGTTTGGCAAAAGAGACCGATAGCATAAGTACTAGGCTTACAAAGAATAAGTCCTGGGGTCGATTTGCTCGACTAAAGGCGGTGCTCCAGCATGGCCGCAGTCAAATGACTGAAACAAGTAAAAGAGTAAAGAGTAAGTGAGAGTAACTAAGACTTGTTGATGAAATGTGGTGGTGAGAAACTATGTGAAGCCTGCTAGAGACAACAAACTTCTACACTTCTAGCTCTTGGTTGGCAGACGTAATCGAACCCCCAATTTAATAGTATTACCTGACCTTTGGATAGTATTAATGGAGTCCAGTCTGTTGCAAGCATTTGAGAAGGTCTCTGATCTAAGGAGAGCTTCCACTCTTCCTTGCATGAGCCACAAACACCATCTAAATTGTTGTGGATACATTTAGTCTTCCTCTGACAAAGACATTTAACAAAAATAAAACAAACTTATGTAGACAGAAATAACAGAATAGAAGCTATTTATATTACCATTGCAGGTTTTTGCTACGAGAGTCCATTCACTGTTCTGTTCACATATCGATTTCAGTTGCTCTCCCTTTGGACAAATATAGGTCACTTCAGATTTATAAGTGGTAGTTTTGTAGGACTTCTTTGCACCAACAACTTCTTTTGGATTTCCGCAGTCAATGTATTTATAAGCTGAAATTGGAAACAGAATTTGATATCAATGATGCTTGTATATTAGGAAGAAGGTGAGAATGAGATAATGACAAATTTTGAATAAAATGGACTGAGTGAAACAAATTGAAAAAATCAGCAGACAGACATAGATATATACACATGTATGCATATATGTATATGTACATATACATACTTATATGTGTGTCTATGCATATTCATGTTCCAATACATAAAATATGTGGGCTAAGTACAATTACCTGCTTGAAAGTTGCACAAATAACACTACAAGCTACGATATGGACTGTCTTCAAAATAATAACCATACTGCATCGTCTATCATGTAAGAAACAAGAGGTGCATTTGGAAGTTAGGTACAGCCACCTACTTGAAAAATATATTGCAGTCTTTACTCAGTCTTAGTACAACAGCGATAAACCTGTAACTTGTTCTGAGAAGCATGGGGTGGAAGCACAAATGAAAGGTCCCTGAAGCAGGTCTATGAGGGAACAGCTGCTAAAAATTAGGTGCTGGAATATCACAAACCTTATGGGTAAATAGCAGGCACTAGTGGGGGCAGCCAGTGATGCAAGTTAGATATAGTTGGTGTCTTCTCTACAAGTTTGCGTGGCTCTGAGACTGTAGATTTGAATGGAGGTGGAAAAGCCATTCTGACGGTGTGGTGTCAAATATATCTGCACAGGTGGAAGTTGGATACTCATAAGCCGTTGGCTGTCAGATTGTGTTATTAAAATTCAGAATTGTCATCTCAAAGAATCATTAGAATATTGGAAGAAATCCTTTGCATTATGTATTGAGACTCTATGTTCTGAGTTCAAATCCAGCAAAGGTCAACTTTGTTGTTATCCATTCAGGGATTGATAAAATACAGTATCATTCAAATACTGAAGTCGATGGTAAAGAATAAATTCCTGGTTTTGTGGATAAATTAGAAACCATTATCATTATGAGTAGTATTTATTATACTTAAAGATGGTGGATCAAAAGTATCATTAGAGCATTTGAAGGTTATTTCAAAGGATTACTGAATTCTAATGAAGACTGAGGGCATTATATTGTACACAGTTTTGGATGACGACATATGGTACAGATGGAAAGGTCAAAATAGAAATTAAGAGAAGATCTACATAGGAATCCTCAGGTATGACTGTGATTTAAAGAAGTTTACTTCACAACATTTTGGTACTGGGTGGAGTCTTGATTATGTGAGTAAAAATTTGCTTCACATCAAAGGAAGAATTTTAGTGAATGAAAACTATGTAGAAGCCAACTAGAGAGAACAAGCTTTCATATTTTCCCTGTTTGGTTGGCAGACTTAATCCATCACTCAGTTTAATACCTGACTCTTGGGCAGGATTAATGATGTCCAAGCATTTGAGAATGACTGTGGTATTGAGCTAGATTCCGCTCTCACTCTTCCACCACTCACAAACACTGAGGAAATTGTCATGGAGTCAGCCAATCTTCCTCTGACATTTAACACAAAATAAAACAAAATTTCATAGACAGACAGCAAGAGAGAAGCTATTTAAGATACCTTTACAAGTAGAAGCTACTGGAGTCCATTTATGGTCCTTTTCACATGTTGAATTTAGTTTTTCTTTCTTTGGACAAGTATAGGTCACTATAGATTTATAGGTGGTGGTATTGTAGGACTTTGATGCACCAACAATATCTTTCGGCGGTCCACAATCAACTTTTGAGTAATCTGAAATAGGTAAGAGAAACTGATATTAATGGTGAATATATATTAAGAAGAGGGTAAGAATGAGGGGATAATAACAAATTGAGAATAGAAGATGTTGACTGAAACAAACTAGACATTTGCACACATATAAATACATAGAACCACATGTGCATGCATGTGTGTGTGTGTACATATGTACGTTCTCTTTTATTGTTAATTATTTGATGTATTGGTTTCTAATAAAGAAACTAACCCATGCCAACATGGAAAACAGCCATTAAGTGAAGATGATGATGATAATACAAAGCTTTATCACTAGAATGGAGATAACAAAAACAAATTCACATCTTGAATTTGAGAAAATTCTTGCATATTTTTACTGTTCCATTTACAAATTGTATTTGTAATATACCTGTATCTGCATTAGCTGGGTAATTTCCCTAACATTAAGGGAGGCCTATACAGGGGCGACGCTTTACTAGTCACCAAAAGCATAAATAAATCCTCCTTAGAAAGAACTAGAAAGGATCTACATAAATTCTTCTCTAACCTAAACCTATGACATTCGAAAACACTCATAAAACTGCTAACTTTCTTGACGCAACTCTAAACTTACTAACTTATAATTTCGGGACACCTTGTATACACACATACACACACACACGCGTGCGCAAACACACACACACACACACACACACACACACACACACACACACACACACACACACAGAGTGCTTCCAAAAGTCAGTTTTGGCATGATGGGTAGGTTCTCCCAAGAATTATGTATGACCAGATATCTCAGTCCTGAGTCATCTACTTCGTGAGGCTCAGATTTTGAGGTCGAGCTTTTCCTCTTTATCCATGTCTTTTACATCCATGTCGTCCACAAGCCCTTGCTACATTTAATGATCAGCATTTGTTTATACAGCTGATCTCATCCATATGCGTTGCATGCCCATATCAGTGCAAACTTTTATCTTGAACATTACATCTGATTTCTCTTAGGCCTAGTTTTTCACACAGCACTTTTACACTATCTTAGACATGTACACTTACAGTGCATACCCAAAGGGGTATGCTTACTTTATTTATTTCCAATCTTCTAACATCCTCTATGTTCATGGTACATGTCTCACTACTATACAACATTGCAGTTCTGATGAGCATATATATATATAAATATATATTTATCAATACATACAAACATGCACACAATAAATAAAATGGAAACTTTCCACTGACCTGGTTTCATATTGGAACCAGTTATATTGTCAAGTTGAATTTTATATGTCAAGCGAGTCACATTACTCAAATGACAAGCATTCATTTTTTCACTGTACTCAAATGATCTACACCCTACATAATTCAGGCAAGTTTGATAACACCTCTTTACATTTTCATCCATAGGTGGTCCAGTATTTGCTTTATCCTCCGCAACAGTGGCTTCAAGAAAAAGAAAGGAAAAGAATACATTTTATACTCAGTCGTACTTAGTCACCCTCACTCTCTCTCTCACACATAAACACACACATAATTAAACATTATAAAGCATGTAGTGCATAATTTTGTAAAAGGACAATATATTATATTTGAATAACCAGTTCACAAAATGATACTGTAGCAAGAATTCATGTGAACGGTAGAACATTTTGAGACTTACTTTAAACCTTGTTTTAATATTTAGGTTGCAGGTAATTCATTTGTACATCTCTTCTCTATCGGTGTAATTCTATAAGATCAATAATCCCTTAAACATGTGCTCAACCAATATACTAAGTGTTGATATAACCATTTAATCCTAAACAAAAGTGGGATATACAAATGGATTATCTAAAGCTGAAACATTCAAGCAAAGTTTTGAATGTCTTGTAATGTAAAAGAATCCACAGTAATTCTTAATAAAGGTGTCCGCCAAAAACTAATCTTGTGAATGGAGCGTGATTTTATAATAAATTGTCCATTTAAAAAAGAATGCATCAAATGGTTTTCTCATATTTTATTCAAAATTTCATTTACATGATATTTACTCCTACATAATTATATAATATTTTTAAAATATCTATAAAATAATAACAACAATAACAATATTTCTTTAGTAATCACTAAGGGTAGTCAAAAACATTGGGGAAGCTAAAGGATGATATAATGTAGGATTAATAAAAGAGCATGTAAAGCGTAACAGAAAGAAAGAAACAAAAATTTCAAGTAAAGAGTAATAATTCCCTAAAGGATGGAAAACCTTCTTGTATTATTCATAGAAAGCCTACAAAATCATGGCCATGCTGACCACTAAGGGTTTTCAGGGATTTTCCCCATTTTTTTTTTAACACAGCCTTCAAAATGATGGGGTTGGGGGGGATGCATCTTTGTATAAAAAAGTGTTAAAAACGCTTTTCTTTTTACATCCCTCTCCGGACATAATTTGCACTTCAAAATTATGGGAAGAGCATTTTCAGTAAAAAATTTTTTTTTAAATTGTTAATATTTTCAGAGGGAAACTGTCTTTACATTCAGATTCTGCCAAGGTTGACTTCGCCTTTCATCCTGTTAGGGTCGATAAATTAAGTACCAGCTGCATACTGGGATCGATCTAATTGACAGGCCCCCTCCCAAAAAATTTCGGGCCTTGTGCCTAGAATAGAAAAGAATATTTTCAGAATGAAAAGTGAGTGATTTAAGGGTGATTTGGCTGTTGTTTCTAACACATCCAAAGACAACCCACCTTGTTTCTTTATCACTCTTGCATATTATGGCACTCTGCCGGTTACGATGATGAGGGTTTCAGTTGATCCGATCAACGGAACAGCCTGCTCATAAAATTAACGTGCAGGTGGCTGAGCACTCCACAGACACGTATACCCTTAACGTAGTTCTCAGGGAGATTCAGAAGGTCAACCCTTTAACAATTGCTTTGTTTTAGAACTTTTAGTAATTGTTACATACCTAATTAATAAGCAGCTTTCTCCATTATAGTGTAGATGCATATTAATCCTATTAAACTTAATAGCAGCCATACTGCTGCTGCTGCTACTACTGGTGTGCGAGAGAGACAATTGTGCTGGTATGGTCAAGTGGCGAGAATGAATGAGGATAGCAGTGTGAAAAAGTGCCACACCTTCGTAGTTGAGGGAACCTGTGGAAGAGGCAGGCCCAGGAAGACCTGGGATGAGGTGGTGAAGCATGACCTCCGAACATTAGGCCTCACTGAGGCAATGACTTGTGACCGAGACCGTTGGAAATATGCTGTGCGTGAGAAGACCCGGCAAGCCAAGTGAGGCCAAAATCCAAGGCCTCTGCTAGGGATATAGCCAACCCACTTATGCGTACCATTCCTTCATTGAACACTATACTCGGCTTGCGAAGACCTGTTGGAGCAAGTGAAAGCGAAATCATGATGGCACCTGTACCAGTGGAGCACTAAGAGCACTCTCCGAGCATGATCATTGCCAGAGCAGCTGTCTAGCTTCCATGCGGGTGGCACGTAAATAGCACCATTTGAGTGTGATCATTACCAACATTCAAAGACATTCAAATCGAGATTGTTGCCAGTGCCGCTGGACTGGCTCCTGTGCAGGTAGCACGTAAAATGCACCATTTCAAGCATGGCCGTTGCCAGTACCGCCTGACTGACCTTCGTGCCAGTGGCACGTAAAAGCACCCACTACACTCTTGGAGTGATTGGTGTTAGGAAGAGCATCCAGCTGTAGAAACTCTGCCAAATCAGAATGGAGCCTAGTGTAGCCACCTGGTTCACCAGTCCCCTGTCAAATCGTCTAACCCATGCTAGCATGGAAAGCGGACGTTAAACGATGATGATGATGAGGATGATGATGTCAATGTCGAACCTGTTGTTGAACCTTATAATTAAGCCTATGAATATTTTTACAGAAGTGTTTGTCAATATAATATGAAGTATAAATGAATCCCTAATTTTAGAAAAAGAGGAAAAGTGAATCGAATAATAAGATGCAAAAATAATTACGTTTTACTCGTTGGTAGTAATCTCTACTATTTGATGTTTTTATTTCTGTGGCGGATGCTGCACTTCCCTGAAGTAGGTAACATTTTCCACCTTTTTTAGTTACTTCAAACGATAAACAATTTTTGTAAGACAAACATTTTTCTGCACAGTCTTCTACTGTTACATTTTTCTTATTCCACAATATTTTCCCAGATACATCCATAACTGAGCTACTTATTTTTACAAAATTCGCTGGAATATCTAGAAGTGAAGTAAAATTTAAACCAATTAAAAATAACAACAACAATTTCTAACATAGAAAGTAGGCCAAATCTTTGAGGTCAGAATTGACAAATTAAATTGACTTCTAAAGTTGACAGGTATTTTATTGTCGCTAGAAAAGCGAAGTTTACATTAGCAGGATTTGAACTCAGAAGTTAAAGAGTCAGAACATATACCACAAAACATTTTCTCTGATGCTAAAAGAATTCTGTTGATCCATTACCTTTAACAACAAAAATAATTATAGCTATTGTTGATAGCAACAATATTAACAATAGTGGTTTCTTACTTAAGCACAAGGCCACATATTTTTGCAGTGAAAATACATGAAACTAAATCATTCACAGTATTTGATTAGTGCTTATTTTATCAACCACAGAAGAATGAAAACTCAAGTACATGGGATTTCAACCCAGAATGTAATAGAATACAACTAATAAGGTTCACAAGACTCATCACTTTACTGATTTTGCAATGTTTTGCCTAGGAAAACAAAAATAATTATTCTTTCATCATCATCCAGTGAATTATACATGTAGTAAACATGGACACTCAAAATTTAATGTAATAAGCAAAGAAAACCTATCTACATGAGGAACTATCAAACAAGGCGAATAAGTA
Source organism: Octopus bimaculoides (assembly GCF_001194135.2). Lineage (NCBI taxonomy): Eukaryota > Metazoa > Mollusca > Cephalopoda > Octopoda > Octopodidae > Octopus > Octopus bimaculoides. The sequence continues at coordinate 88,447,773 of NC_068990.1, read as the reverse complement.
CTGGAGTTAAAAAAAAAAAGAAATAACACAAGATCTTTTGAAGACACTCAGAATGAAGACCTAAACTCATGAGAGTTTCCACCTTCCTAATCCCTAAAGTTTCATTGTAAAGAAGATGACAATGGAGAGGAAAGAACTGTCCTCAAAAAAAAATTATTGAATGCAAAATGAAGATGGCAAGAGTGGATGAGGACCTCAGATCATAAACTTGTAACTCAAAGAACAATAATTGGAAAAGACACTTGTCCTTTGAGTTTGTGTTGATCTTTGATGGTGGGTTCTTCAACTGGTGGCAGACAGAGATCCTTCTACACTCAGGACAAATCCATCATCATCCTCATCTTTATTTTCAATGTTTACATCTATATTAATTAGAGAATTAAAAGTATTCAGTATTCAGGCTCATTCATTATCAGTTTGCCTTTTAGACTTGCAAGGATAGATAATATAATATACCAGTTAAATTCAAGGGTTGATCTTACTGACTAAACACCTGTCATCAAAACTTGTTGGCTTTGTGTATAAGCCAGTTATCATTTTTATTTGTATGATAATTTATGATGGTTCACTGGAAGATTACTACGGCAACAGACATCTGTTTCAGAGGATTGCTGAGTTCTAGTAAACAAGGATTCAGAATATAATACTGTAAAGACATTAGGATGATGTCACGATTTATGGTTGAAAAATGTCAAGTTAGCAATGAAAGGAAAATGACCAAGATGAGCTGTGGAGGTCATAAGTTTTACTTAACAACAATATATGGTATTTAGTGGACATGTGAATGGAATTTGGTGGACAGAAATTAGTTGGAAGCTTGCTGGCAAGAATGTTTCCACACTTTCTGTTCTTCGGTGGAGGACTTAAGCCATCATCCATATTAATACCATTATCTAGCCCTTGGGTAGCTTTAATGAAGTTCACGCTGTTGCAAGAATTTGTGGGGGTCTTTGGTTAGAGGATTATTCCTTCCTTCCTTCCATAAACATAACAGAAATTGTCATGGACACAACCATTCTTCCACTGAGAAGCGCATTGACTAAAACTACCTAGAAAGAGACAAGAAGAAATAACCTATTCACATTACCTTTACAATCAGACACTACAGTAGTCCATTTGTTTTCTTTATTACATGTTGCTTTTAATTTATCTCCCTTTGGGCAGATATAGATCACTTCAGACTGAAAGGTGGTGGTATTGAAGGACTTTGATGCACCACCAACGTCTTTTGGTGGTCCGCAGTCAATGTTTCTGTAAACTGGAATTGAGAAGAGAAATTGATATCAATGATTATTATATGTTAGGAGGAGGCTGAGAATGTGATGACAAATTTAGAATAAAAGATGACTGGACAAATTGAAGACATTTGCATATAGCTATAAATTCATACATGTATGAGTGTATGTATGTTATTTTTCAGTTTTATTTCAAGATTTCTTGCCAATAGAGAAAGAGCCAGTTTCTAAACTAGATTCAAGGCTCCTTCATTGGAATTTAAACATCAACAACAAGGTATTTTTGTATATATGTATGTATACATATTTTTGTATGTATGTATGTATGTATGTATATGTGTAGATTTGTATGTTTGTATGTCTATGTGCAGATTTGTATGTGTTGTTTTATGTATGTCTTCTCATCTCATACATATACTTGCATATCTGGAAATGCTCATAGATACTTAAACGATAAACTTCTGGAAAGTTATACAGATTTTTACAGTTCCAATGATAGCTTAGATCTGTAGTCTTTGAATCAGCTTTCCCCTTTCTAGTTTTGAGAAACCTAATTTTTCAAGATTGGTATTTAGGCAGCGTGTTACACATCCCAGTGCCCCAATAATTACAGGTATAAACTTGAACTTGTAATCTGGATAGAGTAACGGCAGATTCCTCAATAGTTCAGCATAAGTATTCTCTTTTTCACTGATCTTCAGCTTTATGTTAACATCTGCTGGGCAGCTGATTTCCACAACTGTACCCAGTTTCTCTTCATTATCCCAAATCATTGCATCAGGTCTATTGTATTTATATTTTATTGAGGTTTTCACTGGGACATTCCACCAATACTCCTTTTTATTATGAGTGGCTATGGCTTCTACCATAGTGTAGGTTTTTATTTCTTTGTTCTTGCGATTATCCTTTCAATGGATCTCATAATACAGTATCCCAACTAGAACATCATGTCTCATCGGTAGATAATACTTTGGACAACTGTGGAGGGAATCTGTGGTAGAGGTAAACACAGGAAGACATGGGACGAAATGGTGAAGCAACTCTGAGGCCTCCATATACACATGGAAGCCACCCAATACTCAGTTAAAAGTGTGTTAGCCCACAACATCTGCCTGAACACTATATCTTTGTCTTTTGCCTAAGCTTCCACAGTTCCTGTTCTTGTGAGGCACATTTAAACCATCACCAAGATAAATAATATTACCTGGCCCTTGGATATGTTAAATAAAGTTCACTCTCTTGCAAGCATTTGAAGATGCTTCTGATTAGAGGAAATTGTTTTGGAATCAACCATTCTTCCTCTGAGAAAGACATTTAATAAAACTAAAACAAAATTACCAAGACAGAGACAACAAGTGAGAACATATTTACATTACCTTTGCAAACAGACGGTACTGGAGTCCATTTACTGTTCTTTTTGCATTTCGATTTAAATGTTTCTCTTCCTGGACAAGTGTAAGTTACTTTAGATTTAAAGGTGGTGGAACTGTAAGACTTTGTTGCACCAGCAACGTCAATCGGTGGTCCACAATCAATATTTCTGTGAACTTGAATTCATAAGAGAAATTCATATCAAAGGTAAGTATATGTTAAGAGAAGGGTGAAAGTGGGAGATAATAGCAAATTTAAAACAAAAGATATTTGCTGTAAGAAACTGAAGAAATCTGCAGGTACATCCACATCATTAATATATATATATATATATATATATATATATATATATATATATATATATATATGTATGTATGTATGTATGTATGTATGTATGTATATATACATAAAGGTGGTGCTCTTGTATGGCTGCTGTCAAATGACTAAAAGAAGAAAAAGAATACATAAATTAAGAGAAGAAAATGGTGAGTTAGTGGTTAATATTTACTTATTAATAAATTGACAATCATTTCTTCCTACAGCTGTTTCCATTTATACTCATTGGATAAATTACAAATTTATGCATTAAATTTGTATTTATAAGTTATGAGCAAAATATCATCAGGGAAAAGTGAGATAACAAAAAATTACATGGTTTGAGCAGAGCTACTACACAGTGTATGTATGTATGTATATGCATGTACCTATGTGTGTGTATATAGTGAAGGCATGTGGCTTAGTGGTTAGGGTATTTGGTTCATGATATAAGGTCGTGAGTTTAATTGCCAGCAATGCATTGTATCCTTAAGCAAGGTACTTTATTTCATCTTGCTCTAGTTCACTCCACTGGAAAAATGAGTTGTATCTGTAATTCAAAGGACCAGCCTTGACACATTTTATGTTATATTGAATCTCCCTGAAAAAAATGTTAAAGATACCTGAAGTCTATAGAGAGTTCAGCTACTTGTACATGAATTTCACTTGCAGGCATAACTAATGGAGTGCTAGTTGTGTGTGTGTGTGTGTATATGTATTAATATTTAGCAGAAGTAATAGAGTGACTGAAGGTCCAAGAGTTTTGTCTGTTGGTACTTATCAAACTTCGATAAGTGCCAATGCACAAAACTCTCAGACCTTGTGTCACTCTGTTACTTCTGCTAAATATTAATAAAATTATACATATACTCACTTTTTGAGTTCTATTTTTGCTGTTTGTACCAACATACCTGTGTGTGTGTGTGTGTGTGTGTGTGTGTAAATATAAATACACACTGGCTTGCAAACAATAAATAAAATGGAAACATTCTACTGACCTGAGTTAATTACATATATACCCCAAAGTCCATTGTCAGCTTTAAGTTCTTCAGTTGTCTGGGTGACATTACTCAGGGCACATATTTTATCTTTTTCGTTGTACTCATAAGAATTACATCCTTGATATTGCTGACATGCTTGACTACACTCCTCTAAGGTCTTATTCTTAAATCGTCCAAAAGTATACTGATCTGGTATGTTAGCTTTTTTAATTACCACGGGTTTATCATTGGCTGAAAAAAGAAACACCAAGAAATATATTTTTCACTCTTCCACCAACCCAAGTACACATATGTACCTACATAAACATCACACTCTTATATAAAATATTGTAAAACATATGATGCATAATTTTGTAAATGGACAACATAATATAAACAAAAGAATGAATTCACAAAACGATATCCTAATAAGAATTCATACAAGTTGTAGGTCATCAGACTTATTTGAAACCTTGTTTCAACATTTAGGCTACTTGCAAACAATTATTTGAACATCTCAACTACATACTGGATTGTAATAATAGAGTAAGCAAATATGCTTCAAGAGGAAACAGCTGGAATTTATCCTATGTACAAGGGTATCAAAAACGTTCCTGGACTAGTGCTCTAGCATGCTAACAGATGGCAACATACAATTGTGAGTGTAGCAAGAGCTAGCAGTGATATTCACGAGGCAGCATGCCAAGTGACATCACTGTGTTTACTTCACAAGTTGTGAAATTTGTTTTTTTTTTTGTGATCCTGTGTATGCTGTAGACTAAGTCCCTCAAGTGAAATACGACAGAAGACAAAGTTGGGATATGATTTGAGAAGCTGAACCACTTGCTGTTCATGGATGACTTCATAAAAATTGGAGCAGAACTAGACAGCCTAGTTCAGTTTGTGCAGATTTCTTGAATGATATCAAGACGGTGCTTGGATTCTCAAAATGTGTTATGATGGTGATGAAATGAGGAAAGCTTGTCAGGACAGAAAGCATATGTATGACAAGTGGTGAAATGATGAAGGCAATTGAACCAAATATGGTTAGAAATACCTGGGAATACTAGAGGCAGATGGCATTGAACACAACAATATGAAAGAAAAGACAAATAAAGAGTTCCTGCAGCAACTGAGTAAAAAATTGGTTTCAAAGCTGAATGCCAGAAATGTAATTTTGGCAATAAACTCACAAGCAGTCTCAATAGTTTGGTTTGGTGCTGGAATTCTGAGGTGAATAGACAAAGAGTGAAAGGAGTTGGATAGAAAGGCAAGAAAGCTCCTAATGATGCATGGAGCTCATCATTCACATGCAAACACTGATCACCTATACATGAAGAGAGCAAATGGAGGAAGAGGACTGATATATGTTAAAGACTGTATATGTATCAAACTCAGGAAACCTTGCTAGTGTCTGTTAGGAATGAGGGAGTATTGGAAGCAGAGAAAAAGGGAAAAACAAAGTAAGAAGTACAAAAAGGACATGAAGAAGCCTTGTGCAACAAGGGAGTACACAATGAATTCCATGCACCCACAAGTGAAGTTGTTGGAAAACATAGGTGGGATATGCTAAAGAAAGGAACACTGAAAAAAGACTGAGAGCACAAGACTAAGCTTTGACCACAAAATGGAGGGTCAACCTTAGGAATGAGCAAGGATCTTCACTGTGCCATATTCATAATAGAGTGGATGAAACCACTGCCCATATCACAAATGAATATCCTAGACTTACCCAAAACCATTACTAGTTGTGGTCATATAATGAGGTAGCGAATGTGCTACATTAAAAACTGTGAAAAGTAGGATCTAGAGAGAGGCAAGATGTGGTATGACCACAAACTACAGAGAGTGGTGGAATTGGAGGCCTGCGAAATATTGTACATTTTCCCAATTCAAACAGAGCATGTGCAAGGGCATAATAGTCCAGACCTAGTGGTGGTGTATAAGATGCATCACATGTGCTATATAGCTGATGATGTGTGCCCATTTGACCTAAGAATAGTCAAAATAGAGGGCAGAAAAATAGATATATGTAACCTTCTTAAGTACGAAATAGCCCAGCTATGGAAAATGAAAAAGATGAACAGTGTCAAAAGACATCACAAGGAATATAAAGGAAATCAGGGGAGAGTGCTCAGTATTACTGTTACAAATGGCTTGACTACTTGACACAGCAAGAACAATCAGGAAAAAATTAGATAATTGAAAAGAACAAATGACATAGTACTGTAGGCTGCAGGCAGCAAGGCTGTCATGCATGGCATCCAAAACTCCAGGAGTTCCAACAAAACCTGAGTTAAAAAGAATAGTATTGATGATGATGATGATAGAGAAGTGAAGAAAATGGATACCAAAACCAGAAAAATGTTGAAAGTACACAGAGCCTTCCACTCTAAGGGTGACACCGATAGGCCATACCTGTCCAGAAAAAAGGGTGGGAGAGGTTTGATCAGTTGCCAGGACTGCATCAAAGCAGAGGAAAACAGCGTAAGGTGGGATATGAAAAATGCTGTAGAGCCACTGTTGAAACACACGAAGAATGCCATCATCATTGAATAATGTTGATGATGATAATTGTGTAACTAAAAGCAAATGTAAACAAGACATGAACTAAAAAAAGAGAAAGCATGGAAGGAAAGGAAAATGTATAGTCAGTTTGCAAGAGATATGAATGTGAAGACAGATACAGAGGACTGGTGGCTATGGATGAGGAGGAGTGATCTGAAGAGACAGAAGTACTTATATGCACAGCTCAAGAAGACATTTGTGTTGAAGGTGTGAAAGTGGAGGATGCTCTGTTTATGCTAGCTTCTGACAAAAACCAATCCTAGCTAACACATTGTTGTACTTTAAAAAATGCAATTAAATGTATTTTTATCTGAGGATAAATTAGAGATTGTTTTAGTAATTAGGGAATACTATTTGTAATCCCTAGGAATGTATCTGTTCTCCTAGTGAGGCTTTCTGAACAGAATCTTCTTTTAAGTAGAGAAGATTCCTTGGTCCCAGCAGACAAATTCTCTGATTCTAGGGACATGGGAAAATGTACTCCCCTCATTTAGCATAATGGTTTGGTGATATGAAGGGCATCCTGCCATAACAACAAAATATAGGAGATAAAAATCTTCCAAGATAAGCATGAAATTTTCTATGTTATTTTGTATGTCAGATTAGATAGGACAGCAACTAGTGGTGAGACACTGTGCAGTAATATCAATGAAGAAAAAGTTGTTACAAGTATTGCTGACGCTGCTATTAAATCTAACACTGTTGCTGCTGCTGTTACTTTAACCACCATCACCATTACCACCACCACCACCACCGCTGCCGCTTCTACTGCTACTACAGATTTTAGTAAAACGAGTTTCCTTTTTTACATATTAAAAATAAAACCAATTGAACGCATGCATATAAATGTTCAATAAGAACAGATGTTGAATGAAAATACCTTAACAGTATTTATACTTCCCAGCATTGCACTTCTATTTATTTTCAAAAAATTTATGTCTGTCTTTATAAGTAAACTTATCACTGTGAAGTACAAATGGAGTGAAGCATTTCAAAAAACATGGTTAAGTCCAATACTGAAATGTAAAGAATAATTACGGTTTACTCTTTGGTAGTAATCCCTCTGTATTGTTGGTTTTAATTTCTTGTGGAAAGCTGCACTTGTTTTTGATAAGTAACATTTTCCTTTTGTTTTAACTATTTCAAATGATAAACAGGTTTTGTCTAACAAACATCTGTGTGCACACTCATCTGCTGCTAAGTTCTCTTCCTTCAGTGTTTTCTCAGATACATCCAGAGTTGCATCTTTTACTTTCACAAAATAAATCTCAATTTCTGGAGTAAAAGTAAAATTTAGACCAATGAAAATTAACAACAAAAAGAACAATAATAATTTCCAAAACAGAAAGAAAATCAAATTCATGAGGTAAGAATTGGTCAAATGATTTATCCTTATCCTTTCAATGGCACTGTATTTTAATGTCCCTGTTAGGGCGAAGTTGATATCAGAAGGTGATCGCAGAAGTTAAAGAGCCAGAACAAAGACAATACATTTTGTCTGATCTTTGAATGATTCTAGCAAACCATTTCCCTTAAAGACAAGAATAATTATAATTATTGTTAAAGTTACCAATATTAATGATAATGGTTCCTAACTTAAACACAAAGCCACAGATCCTGCAGAAGAGGATACATGAAAATAGATCAAGCTAAGTATTTGAGCAGTGCTTATTTTATCAATGACAGAAATATGAAAGGTAAATTACATCCTGTTGTGATTAGAAAGGAGAATATAAAAGGCCCATGACGTTACAGATTTTACAAAAGTCATTTTATTTTCATCATCATTTACTGAATAAAGATAAATATATAGCACATGTGGATACTCAAAACTTATGTAACTAGCTAAAAGATTTTAATTCATCAGAAGTAATTATCTTTATGATGTTGTCTCTTCTGAATTCATGACCAGAATAAGTCATTAACATAATGGTTTTTACCAGCAACTCAAGGGGAAATTTTAATTAATCAGCCATATAACAAATTGTTTTCCATGCAGGAAGTGATCTTTAGCATTTTCCCTAATTGTTCTTTTAGTATGAGAGTGGTATGAGTCAATGATCTGGGTTTGATTCTCACTCTAAGTTTACTGAAAGCCCTTGAGAAAGACATAAATATCACACAATACCATTGCTTTCTCTAATTATGTTTGGCTATGTTCCTCAACAATGAATATATAACTGATTACAATGAGTTGCTATTTTTATTTTTTAATAAGGTATCCATGACAAAAATAGCTATGTCATGAAATTCTGAAATCAACCTTCCTTCTACACTTATGAGATTAATGCTGTACATACCCAGCCTGAACTTCTATGTGCCAATGTGAGTTTGTTGTAATAATGATGATATTAACATTGGATTAAGTGCTGTCCTCCATATTTGCCATGACCACCTGGAAGACCTAGTAGTGGTGCTGAATCTAATGACAACTTTTACCAGCAGAAAAGCTCTGTCAGATCTCTTAGCTCACAATATTAAGTAGAAAATATACTGTGGAAGCCCATTTGTGAACATCAACATGTTAGAAATATAAACAAAGACTCCTTCAATTATAAACCACTTTCTTACCAAAACGATGGCTAGATTATCTAATATAATTCAAAGGATTTCAGATTGTATAGTATGATAGATCAAACTTGACTTGTTCAATGGAAATGGTTGATGTCTCAGCCCAACAATCTATGAAGGATTAGTGGGATAAAAAGAGCACTCACCTACTTAGGATTGCTCAGAGCATCAATGAAAATGAAGTGACAAGTTTGTTTTGGAGGACATTTTGTAAAGGAATACTATAGACAATTTTCTGAAGTTGTTGGCATGGCCATGGTACCTAAGTGCTCTACTGGTCCAAGATAAAATCGCACACATGGAAGTGCCATCAGACAAGCCTGCCCAACATGTCAGCAGTAAAGCAAAATCATTTTGTATGTACTCAGTCATTGTCCATACATTGTTCACTTGTGTATTTATGTCAAACAGATGCTCTTGTGAGTGTCAAATAGATGCTGTGGTGAATCAAGTTTATCAAAGTGATTGCCTCACACTATCCTTTAACTGGGCAGAGAAAACAGTTTTCCTCTTTGTGTCAGCAAAAGAGATCATGAAAAAGTTTGTGTTAGATGTAGTTGTAAGATCTGATGACAGTTACTTTCCTCTTTGACCAATCCCTCAACTTTTTCCAGTTGTAAAGAAGCTGAGGATGAAGAGGAAGGTAGAGGAAGGTACTTTCCTCAAGAGAAATCTTTGGAAGATAGGTGAAAGTGGGAAAAAGTGCAAAAGTAAATGTGAACAACAGTGAATAAACATGTAGGTCAGAGGACAATAATCAGAGAGAAGACTCTTCAATGGAGTTCAGGATTATCTTCAAAGGGTTCTCCAGCTGGTCTTAGATAGAGATCCCCTTCCGCATTCAAGAGTAATGCTTCATCATCTGCATCTACTAATTAGAGAACTAGAAGAAATGCTTCACACTATGTATTTAGGCTCTTTTGGATATAAGTTCTAATCAAGCCAAAGTCAAATTTGCCTTTCCTACTTATGGGGATCAGTGTTGCTTTCCTACTTGTGGGTGTCAAATTGTAAAGTTGATGGTACTCACAAGACAACGGCAATCAAAATTTGCTGTCTTTGTATGTAAATCAGGAAGTAATATTATTAGTTTTATTATAATTCAGGATTATCTAATGCAGAGAACAAGAGAAGCAAAAGTTTGTTTCAGAGGTTTGATAAGTTTCAGTAAAGGGCTCAGAGCATTATATTGTACAGAGATTTGAATAATGACAGAAATATGGGTGACAAAATACAGGTTAGAAATTAAGAAAAAACTGATGAAGATGAGCTGAAGTACAGCTGTGGACATAATGAATTTACTTTAAAAAAAAAATAAGGTATTTGGTGGAATTTTATCTGTGTGGCTAAAGGCTAAAACTTTGCTTCATCCTTGTGGATGAAATTTGATAGATAGAAGTTACATGGAAGCCATGTGGAGAAAACAATTTGCTAAACTTCCAGCTCTTGGCAAGTAGACTTAATCCATCACTCAATTTAACAGTATTACTTTGTCCTTGAGTAGACTTAATGGATCCACTCTGTTAAAAGCATTTGGGAAGTCTCTGGTCTGAGGATGGATTCATCTTTCTTTCCGATCAACCATAAACATCTTCTAAAGTCATGGAGACAACTAGTCTTCAAGAAAAGTACCTAGACAAAAAAGAAACTATTTATGTTACCTTTACAGCTAGACACTACCGCACTCCATTTGTTGTTCATTTTACATATTGACCTCAGTTGTTCTCCCCTTGGGCAAGTATAAATTACTATAGATTTAAATGTGGTAGTTTTGAAGGATTTCACTGCACCAGAAACGTTTTTTGGAGGTCCACAGTTAATTCGTGTGAAAACTGAAATTGATAAGATATATTGACATAAAAGGGTCCTTGTATGTTAAGAGGTGATGGAAATGAGGAGAAAATAACAATGTTACAATAAAAGATATTAAATGAATCAAACTGAAAAAATTTACATGCTGATATAAAAACATACATACATACATACATACAGACACATACACACATGCATACATATATATATATATATATATATATATATATATATATATATATATATATATTTGCTTTGCAAGATTTTTGATGTGAAATAGTGTGTTGAAACAGATGTTGTTGTACTTGAGGATGGTCATATTGTCAGTTTAGCCAATAAAAACACACGCACTGTATATTTGGTGTTAATTTGCTTCAGCGTTATATTACATTACATTACATTAATCCTATTTCGGCCAGAGTTCTTTCGTCATACTTCTGCTACTCACATAAATCCTACTAGGAATAAAATCAAACCTGAGTCAAACCAAATAATAATAATAATAATAATAATTGTTTAACGACTGCCTTCCATGCTGGCATGAGTGGGATGGTTTGACAAGAGCTGGCCAGGCAGAAGCCTACACCAGACTTCTGTAACTGTTTTGGCAGGATTTTTACAGCTGAATTCCCTTCCTAACACCAACCACTCAGGAGAATGGACTTAGTGCTTTTCATGTGGCACAAGTTAAGGTAAGGTCATTTTCGGCAAGGGCTTTACAGCTGGATGCCATTCCAAATGCCAACTACTTTACAGTGTGGACTGGAGGCTTTTAAGTGGCACCTGCACTGACAGGGTCATCAAGTACTTGCTAGACAGAAAAACAAAAAGAAAATAAAGCTCTTTTGAGAGGGGAGGGGGTATTGGAGGAGGTGATCTTACATTGCATGATGAAAGGTTATTGTGAGGCAGAGAGACAGAAACAGATGTCTTGCTGTAGAAGAGGTACAAGGTTACCCAGCCAAAGAGAGAGATCAGGAATGAAGACAGAAACAGGAGCGCTGCCACAAAGGAAATACAAGGTTACTCAACATGAAGGAAGTGGAGGAGAAGGAGAAAGAGAGTGAGGGAGATTTAGATTCTCTCAAATGCTCAGGAGGCCTTCTTAAGGATGTAGATAGTTTCTGTTACCTAGATGACCAAATTAGCAATGGTGGAGGATGTTCTGAAAATATTGTTTCTAGAATAAGAATTTGGTGGTGGAAGTACAGAGAGCTATTACCTCTGGAGTATAGCTGTTCTTGATTCAGTCATTGGTTTGAAAGCATCTCTTTCTTTGTCCCTACCTTTCTCTCATTATATACATATCAACATGCTTGTTAATATATATATATTAAGATTAAAAATTATATGTATATATATAAAACAGTAGGGTAAAAAACTGGATATTAATTAACATTAATTTAATACCAGGGAACAAGCACATTAAAAGAATCAAGGAGATTCAGAAAAATATCTGAGATCTCAAAGGATTATTGTATATGTATATATAAAAAGGAGACCACTAGGTCCACCTAGTGGTCTCCTTTTTGTATACACACACACACACACACACACACACACACACACACACACACACACATATATGTATATCTATATATATATATATATATATATATATCTTACACACATACATATATTACTCTCAGGTCCATTGATGGCTTTGGTGGCCAATACTATCAAGTGATACACATACATATATGAAAATGCAACTGGCATGCATGCAATAAGTAAAATGGAAATACGCTACTGACCTGGGTTAATCATGAATATATCCCAACTTGCATTGTTGGGTTTAAGTTTACCAGTCAAGTGAGTCACATTACTCAAAATACAAAACTTAGTCTCTTCATTGTACTCATAAGAATTACATCCTTGATATCGACGACAAGCTTCATCGCACTCACTTACAGTCTCAAAGTTAAGTGTTCCAAAAGTACTCTTCCGTGGTATGCTAACTCTTCTTAGGTTGAAAGGCTTGTCAGCTAGCAAAATAAAAAGTAAACAAGAAATACATTTTATACTCATCATCACCACCGCTCCCACACACATGCACACACCATACACAGTTATTAAATATTGCAAAGCATCTGGTGCATAATTTGTAAATGAACCATTTATTAGAAATGATTGATGGCCTAATCATAATTCGTGTGAAATATAGAACATGTTCAACAGATTTGAAGTCCAATACTAAAACAAAAGTAATAATTACCTTCTATTCGTTGGTAGTAATCTGTGTGTGTACTTGGTATTAATTTCTTGGAGAAAGCTGCACTTTCCTGTGATAAGTAACATTTTCCATTTTGTTTATCTGTTTCAAATGATAAACAATTTTTGCTTGACAGACATTGTTTAGCACAGGCTTCTAATGTTGCACGTGTTTTCCACATTGTTTTCTTGGATACATTCAAAATTGCATTTTCTACTTTCACAAAATGGATCTGAGAGTCTAGAGTTAAAATAAAATTTAGATCAATGAAAACAACAACAACAATAATAATAATAATCATTTACAAAACAGAAAGATAGTCATATATTTGAGGTCATAATTGGTCAATTGAATTATCAACATTTGAATGGCATTGTATTTTGATGACCCTGGAAGGGCAAAGTTAGCATTAGAAAGAGTTGATCCCAGAAGTTAATGAGCCAGAACAAATACCACAACACATTTTGTCTGATACTCAAATAATTTTCACAATCTTTCACCCTTAAAGGCAAGAGTAATTATAAGTAGTGTTCATGGTAGCAATATTAAATTTAAGTGTGCATAACTTAAACACAAGACCACATTTTCTGCAGTGAGGACTCATGAAAATTAATCAATTTTAGAACTAGAACTTGACCAGTGCTTGTTTTATCAGCCTCAGAATTATGAAAAGCAAAGTAAATCCATGTGTGACTTGAAACCATAACATAAATGGATGTAACTAAATATGGCTAGTTATGGTAAGACTTTACTGATTTTATAATGTATTGCTCTAGAAAACAAAATTAATTTCACTTCTATCAGTATTTAGTGAAAAAAATATAAAAATGCAGTAAATGTGGACACTAAAAACTTAATGTAGCTAGCTAAGAAATGTTAATTCATCAAAAGTAATTATCTTTATGATGTTGTCTCTCCTGAATTCATGACCAGAATAAGTCATTAACATAATCAATGTTTACCATACACTCAAGGTGAAATTTTAAATAATTAATCACATTACTAATTCTTTCCTATGCAGAAAATGATCCGGAGTATTTTCCCTAGTTGCTCTTTTAGTATAAGAGTGATATGAATCAATGATCTGGGTTTGATTCTCACTCTAAGTTTACTTAATGCTCTTGAGAAAGACATGAATATCACAATATCATTGCTTTCTCTAATTATGTTTGGCAATGTACCTAAATAATGAATATGTAATTGATAACAATGAGATGGTATTTTTGGTTTTTAATAAAAACCAATGACAGAAACAGCTATGTCATGAAATTCTGAGACCAACATTCCTTCTACGCTTATGAGAATAATGCTGTACATGTCCAGCCTGAGCTTCTGACTGAGACATTTAGCATAAAAATAAAACAAAATTACATGGACACAGACAACAGGAGAGGAGCTATTTATATTACCTCTACACGCTTCCACTACAGGAGTCCATTTGCTCTTCCATTCACATGTCGACTTTTGTTGTTCTCCGCTTCGGCAAGTGTAGATCACTGCAGATTTATAGTTGGTGGTTGTGTAGAAACTCGACGCACCAAGAACATTTTTTGGACGTCCACAGTTAATTTTTACATAATCTGAAACTAAAGGGAGAAATTGATGCCAATGGTGCATTTATGTTAAGAGGTGGTTGAAAAGAGAAGTGAAAATGTTACATAAATAGACATCAAGACAATCGAATCGTAGATATTTACACACTGATATAAAAAGATACATATTATGTATGTATGCATGTATGTAAACATATATCGTTTAACATCCGCTTTCCATGCTAGCATGGGTGAGCATGAGTATACATATATACATATTATCATCATCATTATCATCATCAACATCATCAGCATCTTCATTTTTTAATGTCCACTTTCCATGCTGGCATGAAGTATGTGTATATGAAAGATAATGAGTGTGTGTGACAGAGAGAGAGAGAGAGAGAGAGTGCCACTTACATATCCATGCAAAAACTACATACATGACAACACACACACACATGTCCATTTCATATACACATATATGCATTTTTCACTTTCTCTTCTCTTCATAGCATAAAGAAATAAAAAAAACTCTTATGGAAATTAACGAACAATCATATGATCCCATATGATCAACCATTTGACCAAGTTGACAACATTACTGCTTCAAACGAAACAATGTGTGTGTTTCTTTTTGGGATATATGATCCACTGATGCTATATATATATATATATATATATATTATATAATATATATATATATATTATATATATGTATATACATACATATAGTCAATTCAAGTAAATGAATTAAAAAAATGGAAAAAATGGGGCACAAGACATGTGCAGGGCAACAAAATCATATTGCATGCACTTGTTCATTGTGTATGTATTGCTGACATGGAAAGCTGTGTCAAACAGCAGCTACTGTGTGGGGTGCAGATCTGGCTGTCAGTGAAGCCCACCATGATCATTGCCACACACTCTCTTTTAACCAGACAGATAAGGCAGTTTTTCTCTATTGGATAGTAATAGCAAATGAAGTTGTGATGTGGAAGAGGTTATAAGGACTACTGACAGAGACTTGCCTTTTTGGTCATCATAGTTTTAAAGTTTCAGTTGTAAACAAGGTATGGATGGCAATGAAGATACTATCCTGAGGGAACATTCTTGAAAATGACATGAAAGTGACAAAAAAATCAAAGGGGGATAGGAACTACCGTGCATAAACCTGTCAGAGATTACTAATTGGAGGGGACACTTGGCTGTGGAGTTCATGGTGATCTTTGAAAGTGGGGTTCTTCAAACAGTCCTAGACAAAGATCCATTTACATTCCAGAGGATTGCATCATCATTCTCATCTTTATTTTAAATGTGCAAATGTATACTTGTTACAGAACTGGAAGAAATGCTTCATGGTATTTATTCAGGCTCTTCATATTTTCAGTTGAAACCCATCCAATGTTACTTTTTCCTTTTATTCTTGAGAGGGGTGGCTTGGTAACATAATATAACGGTCAAATACTAAAGTCGATGATACTGACTAAACACTGTCTATTAGAAATTGTTGGCTCTTTATCCCAATCAGAAACCACTATAATTATTTGGGTTATTATAATTTAGAATTGTGGAATGTAAAATCACTAGAGTATCAGGGGTCAATTCCAAATTATTGCTGAATTCTAGTAAAGAACGATTCAGTGCTATATATTGTACAAAATTTTGGATGAAGACACAAAGTATAGATGAGAAAGGTCAAGTTAAAAATTGAGAGAAAAACTATCAAGATGAGCTGAGATATAGCAGTGGTAATAAGCTCAACAATGGGGTATTTTGAGAACCTCTAGCTGATGGTTATAGTTTGTTCAAAATAAAGCTCTGTAGATGAAATTTGATGGATGGAAACAATGTAGAAGCCTCTTAGAGAGAACAAGCTTCTGTTCTTGTGAGGCAGACTTAAACCATCACTCAAATTAATAACATTACCTGACCTTTTGTGTTCTTTAAATGAAGTTCACTCCCTTGCAAGAATTTGTGAATGTCTCTGACATGAGGATAGCCTCCTCTGTCTTTCACTAACCACAAACACTGTGGAAACTGACATGGAGTCAGCCATTCTTCCTCTGCGACACTTAACAAAACCAAAACAAAATTACTGAGTCAGAGACAATGAGAACCTATTTATATTACCTTTGCAGGTAGACACTATTGGAATCCATTTATTGTCCTCTTCACATCTTAATTTTGATATTCCTCCTCCTGGACAAGTATAGGTTATATCAGATTTATAGGTGGTGGTATTTTGAGATTTCATGATACCAGCAATGTCTTTTAGGGGTCCACAGTTAATTATTGAGTAACCTGGAATTGAGAAGAGAAATTGGTATCAAGGCAAGTATATGTTAGGAGGAAGGTGAAAATAGGGAGATAATGACACATTTAAAACAAAAAGTATTGAATGTAACAAACTAAAGAAATATGTAAACAGCTGTACATGTATGTATGTATGTACATACACATCATTATATATGTGTGTGTGTGTGCATGCACAACATATGTGTGTATGTATATATTATATAGACATATATAATATATATCTATCATTATCATTTAATGTCCAATCCATTGTACATGCTGGCAAGCTGCGCCAGACACCAGTCTGATTTGGTATGAATTCTATGGCTAGATGCTCATCCTAATGCCAATCATTTTACAAAGTGTTCTGGGTGCTTTTACATGGCACCACTATGTGTGCTTCACACATTTTGCAAGAAATGAAGCTAGTATGCCCCGTAGGATATGTAATGTCAGTGTGCACACACAACAGTGTCAGTGCCCTGAGAGAAAAGTGGGACATAAGAAGCATCAGATGTGGTGTGCAAGAGAGGTAACTGCACTGGTAGGATCACATGTTACGTATGGATGAGGACAGCTGTGTGAAAAAGTGTCACACCCTAATAGTGGAGGGAACCTGTGGAAGAGGTAGACTCAGGAAGACCTGGAATGAGGTGATGAAGCACAACCAGCGAATATTGGGCTTCATGGAAGCAATGAAAAGCAACCAAGACCTTTGGAGATATGCTGTGTTTGAGAAGACCTGACAAGCCAAGTGAGACCGTAGCTGTAGCCTATGCCAGTGTTGCATAACTGGCCCATTTAAGAGTATCTTTCAAGCATTGGGCAATGTGCTGTGCTTGAGAAAACCTGCTGAGTCAAGTGAAATGTTGTGGCTGATGCCACTACCGCCTGATTGGCATGTAAAAATCACCATTTGAGTGTGGTTGATGCCAGACCAGTGTCCTTTTTTATTTTCTCAAAAATAACTAGCCCTGCTATATATTTGAATTTGAAAGATTGTTTAGAAACACACAACATGTAATACAAGCTTGCCAGATTATGGTGTTTTCACACTATGAAAGTAATAGCAGCTTGAATTTTAATACTGAATATATTAAATGATATTTATCTCTCACTGGATGAAATACATTTTTGCTGGTTTCAACAATAAATTTGTTATACACACACGCACATATATATATAAATATATATATATATATATATATATATATATATATATATATATATATATATATATATATATATATATATATATATATACACATACACACACACATATATATATATAATTTAGAGAAAAGAACCAAAGTTCATGAACTCATCCATGAAAATCCAGTCACATAGAGAAAAAATTAATAAGTAAACACTCGATAAATTAGTATAATAAAATACAAAGTAAAAATCATAAAATAATAATAATAATAACGACTACACGTGTTTCATAACCAAGTTTTCAAATAGAAAATAAAATATAATCGAATCGATTAAATCGATTGAAAATCAATTCTATTCAAAAATATAGCTAATCTTCAGGTCAAAATACAACAATAATAATAATAAAATGAATGTATATATCAACCAACAATAAATAACAAATGAATGTATGTAAAAATACTTATATATATATATACATATATATATATATATATATATACACACGCACACACATACATACATACATACATACATACATATATATATATAAGTACACATACCCATATATGCAAAGACACAATATGTAAATACACACTGACACGCACACAATAAATAATGTGGAAACACTCTACTGACCTGCGTAAACCATTCTTATGACCCAGCTGCTACTGGTAGGTATAATTTTATTAGTCACGTGTGATAAACCACTCAAAGCACACAGTTTATCTTTTACATTGTACTTATAAGACCTACATTCTTGATATTGCTGGCAAGCTCCATCACAACTCTTTATGGTCATGTCCCCAAACCGTCTAAAGACATACTTCTCTGGTATGGTAACTTGTTTAAGCAACAAATTTTTTTCAGCGACTGGAAAAAGAGAAAAACAAGAAATATATTTTATACTCGTCCACCCAAACACACACGCACACTCACACACACACACACACACACACACACACACACACACACACACACTACGCTACACATTTATTAAACATTGCAAAGCATCTGGTGCATAATTCTGGAAATAAACAATTTGTAATGAAGAAATAATTGATCTCCAACAACAACAACAACAGCAACAACAACAACAACAACAACAAGCAACAACAACAGCAGCAACAACAACAGCAACAGCAACTGTAACAACAACAACAACAACGACGACAGCAACGACAGCAGCAGCAACAACAACAACAACAACAGCAGCAGCAGCAACAACAACAACAACAACAACAACAGCAACAACAACAGCAGCAGCAACAACAGCAGCAGCAACAATAACAATAACAACAACAAGAACAACAACAGCAGCAACGACAGCAGCAGCAACAACAACAACAGCAACAACAGCAACACCAGCAACAACAACAACAGCAACAACAACAATCCTGTGATCCGGTTCACCACCACTCTCTAACAGTTGAGTGAAATGCTGTTAAAGAGCCACACACATCTGCTTGGGATCGATTACCATGTTCCCATTGTAGTCCAGTAAAGATCAGAAATGTGGATTTATTTCCACACTGTGTCTCTGCCACTCAGGTCCACTGAATGGCTTTCATCCCTTCATGCCTAAGAGCATATATATTAGATTTGACAGTGCAGCCTTTGTGTTTTGAGTGCCAATCTCACTGCAAGTACATTGGTTGCAATGCTTTGTCTAAATACATCATCTAACTTCCTTACTAGCTCTGCCTCTGCCTCTGCTCTATTTCTTTCTACTGCTAGTTCTTTGTTAAACTTATCGATTCTATTCTGATCACCATTATCAAAGCAAACCACCATTTATTGTTGACAATTTCCCCCATCAATGCCAGTTTAATTCACTTATACAGTCTCTGAAAGCTTGGAGAACTGGCAAGAATGCATTTAGCTTCCAGTGACCAGTCCCTGTCTATGAAGCTTATTCAAGTTGAGTGTACAGATCACAAGTTTGTTGTATGTGAAATCAACTACTTTAAATTGCAGACAACCTATGCTATCATTATCTGCTTCCTTTTGAATTTGAGCCTTGGTGGCTCATTCTGCCCTCCGACCTAATTGTACGGTATGTTACTGTGTGACATGATGTATTCTGGATAGTATCAGCTGAGGTGTTGAATTTGACAGTCCATTTCATTCAACTAACTGTCCAGCATCTTTAATTTCCTCTTTAGAGAATTCGATTCTTTAAAGAGAGGGACTTGGTGGCCCTAACATAAGAGAGACATCTTTTTAAAAGCCTTTATGCAGGCTTGTTTGTCAGTTCTTTCATCGTTGTTGTTTTTGTTGTTGTTATTGTTACTGCTGTTGCTTCTTTCTGTGTCGAACATAGTCTTTGATGTGTTAACATTGTCTGTCAAATCACACATAAGAAACTTTGGAGTGTTTACAGTTTGTTTATTGTCAGTGTTGTTATTTGTTTGTATACTTTTTCTTGTCTGTTCTCCTTCACAAAGAGTGCTGTTGTTGTTGACCAAAAGAGTTTTCACTTGTAAAGTTTGCCTTTATCAACAGTTCCAGTTTCATCCCTGTGAAAAATGGACTAGTCATATTTTGTCAAATCGGGTGACATAGCACGTAATCAGCTAGAAATAGCAGTCAACAGCAAAAATATCAGTCAAAATGACAGAAAACAAAGTTTCAAGAGAGAGAATGTACATGAAAATATTAATATTTAGTTACACACAGAAACAAATACACAACCCACCATATGTGTGTGTGTGTGTGTGTGTATGCATACATACATAAATAAATATATATATATATATTTTTAAACCTTAGATAGAGTACCCTGTTGTGTGATATGGTGGACCCTGAGAAAGCTAGGGGTAGAAGAGTATCTTGTGAAAGCTGTACAGGCCATGTACGGTAATGTAAGAGTTAACCATGAGTCAGTGATGAATTTAGTGTACAAGCAGACATTCACCAGGGCTTGACTCTCAGTCCCCTCCTATTCATCACTGTCCTCTGGCAATAACAGAGGAATTCAAAACTGGCTGCTCTTGGAAACTACAAACTGATGGTGTTCTCATAGCAGATTCTGGAACAGAAATGAAAAAGAAATTCCAGGTGTGGAAGAAAAACCTGGAATCAAAAGGCCTTAAGTTTAACTTAGCAAAGACCAAGGTTCTCGTAAGCAAGAAACAGACAGGTTCCTACCTGCTTCAGTTAAATGGCCCTGTTTGATAAGTAGGAAAGAAGTAGGCAGGAATTTCATATGATGTACCCAGTGCAAGCTATGGACACACAAGAGGTACAGTAGAATAATAGGAAGGTTAAGAGAGACAGTAGTGTTTATATGTGGAAAATGCACAGGTATCATAAAATCTACAGATACACCACAGCCACCATTACTATGACTACAGCAACTGCTGCTGCCACTACTACTACTGCTATTGCTGCCACTACTGCTACTGTTGCTGCTGCTCATGTTTAAGAATATGGGATTTTCCTTTCCCACAGAATGCTGTAACAATATTTTCACTTTCTGACATATTTTCAGGAATATGTCTATGCCTGTCTTCAGAGGTAAACCTGTCAATATCTTCACAGAAATGGTTGTCTATGTATTATGAGTACAAAAGGAATCATAAATTTCAGAAGATGTAAAAAGAATCTAATAATAAAATACAAAACAATAATTACCTTTTAAACGTTGGTAGTAATCTCTATCTTTGGTTGACTTTAATTCATTGGTAGAAGTTGCACTTTCCTTTGATAAGTAACATAGTCCACTTTTTTTAATTATTTCAAATGATAAACATTTTTTGTCAGAAAAACATACTTCTGCACAGCCTTTTATTCTTTTAGTTTCCTTACTCCACAATGTTTTCTTAGGTACACTCAGATATGCGTTGCTTATTTTTATAAAATGGATCGTCACAGTATCTAGTGTTAAAGCAAAATTTAGATGAATGAAATATAACAAGAAAAAAAAAATTACTAACCTAGAAAGAAGGCCAAAATTTTGAGATTAGAATTCGTCTGCTAAAGTGGCCTCAACACATGAATGCCATTTTATTTTAATGGCCCTAAATGGGCAAAATTAACATCAGCAGGGCTTGAACTCAGAAGTTAGGGTCAGAACAAATACTACATCACATTTTGTCTGATAGACAAGAATAATTATAAGTATTGTTCATAGTAACAATATTAAATTTAATGGTTTCTAACTTGAACACAAGGCCACGTATTCTGCAATGAAGATACATGACATGGAAGTGCCATTAGACAAGCTTGCCCAAGATGTCAGCAGTATAGAAAAATCATTTTGTATGTACTCTGTCATCATCCATGTATTGTTCACTTGTGCATTTATGTCAAACATGCTGTTGTGAGTGGAATGGATCAACCTATCAGTCAAGTCCATCTCCTTTAATTGGGCAGAGAAGATGGTTTTCCTCTGTGTGGCAGTGGTAGAAAAAGAGATTGCAAGGTGGAGGAGTTTCAAAATGTCAGATGACAGTAACTTGCCTCTTTAGATAATCCCTAATTTGCATTTACAAATTTCACTTGTAAAGAAGTTGAGGATAGAGAGGAAGGTATGGTCCTCAAGACAAATTATTGAAAGTGAGCTAAAAGTGTTGGTCTGAGAGCAATAACTGGAGAAGATACATGTCCATGGAGTTTGTGGTGATCTTTGATGGTAGGATTCTTCAACTGATCCTAGAGTGATCCTTCTTCATTGAGAGAACTGTATCATCATCCTTATTTTTATTTTCAATGTATACATGTGTACTAATTAGAGAACTGGAAGCAATGCTGTATGTTATATATTCAGGCTCTTTCGAATATCACTTCAAATGAAATGAAAGTCAACATTGCCTGTCGTACCTGTAGGTGCCCATGACATAAATTACCAGTCAAATCGTAAGGTTGATGATATTGACTAAACTACTATCTAAATTTTTTGTCTTTGTGTGTCAATTGGGAATTTTTTATTATTGGTGTTATAGTGTACTGGAAAAGAACATGAGGATCAGATGTCTGTTTCAGAGGATTGCAGAGTTTTAGTAAAGAAGGACTCAGGGCATTATATTGTGCTGGGTTTCAACTGATGACACAAAGTATGGATGAGAAAGACAAAGTTAGAAATTAAGAGAAAAATTAAGAGTTTTATCTGTGTGGTTAAGAATTTGGTTCACAACTAAGCTTGTGGATGAAATTTAGTGGATGTGAACTATATCAAAGATTGCTGGAGACAACAAGTTTCTACACTTCCAACTCTTGGTTGGTAAACTTAATCCATTATCTGATTTCATAGAATTATGTTGCCCTTGGGTATAATTAATGGAATCTACTGCAGCAAGCATTTGGGGAGGTCTCTGCTCTGAGGATAACTAGTTCTCTCCCTCCCACTAGCCAGAAACACTAGAAATTCACGAAGTGTAAGCCAGTCTTCTTCAGACAAAACATTTAGCATAAAAACAGATAGAAAGAACAAGAGAGAAGCTATTTATACTACCAAAACAGGAAGATGCAACTGGAGTCCATTTGCTTTCCATATTACATACTGACTTTAGCTGTTCTCCATTTGGACAAGTGTAGATGACTGTAGATTTATAGGTTGTGGTTCTGTAGGACTTCACTGCACCAGAAACATCTTTTGGAGGTCCACAGTTAATGTTTGAGTAACCTGGAATTGAAGAGAGAAATTGACATAGGTGGCTGAGAATGAGATAATAAACAATGTTACACTAAACGTAGATATTTGCACAGATATAAAAGTATACATATGTGTGTCTATGTAACTATGTATGTTTGTGTGTGAGTGTATATACATGATGTGTGTGTGTGTACATATATATTCTTTTGACAAGAACACAACAATATTGACCACTCCAAAATATTCTATTTCTTTATTCTTGATGGACTTAACTCTCCTCTCCACTGTTCTCAATTACTATTAGTCTTATCTTTATTTTTATTTATATATTCCTTTTTATTTTTTCTTGATTTCATTTGTTTTTTTCTTCTTCTTCTTCTTCATCTTCTTTCTTCTTTTCTTATGTTGTTGTTCTTCATGATTTTGTATTTTTTTATAAATATTTTGCTTTTCCTTTTTTTCTATATGTGTATATATTTTTTATGTATACTTGTAAGAAAAATATCTTTTGCTATTTAAGCAACCAGTAAAACATACATTTTTCAGTTTGAAAATGGCTCTTTGAAGCTTGAAACTCATATCACAGTAACTCAATTTAAACATTATCAAGATTAAAATTAAAATTTTCCCCACCAAAAAAACATCTCTACTCATTTTTACAAAAATATATATAATACTGTACCATCTTTTAACATCCATTGATTATGCTGGTTTGACGAGGGATGATAAACGGAGGGGCTGCACCAGACTCTAGTGTCATTTGGCATGGTCTCTACAGCTGACTAACAATAATGTTAGTCAGCATGGCCTAGAGTACGATGTGGTCTGGAATTATCACTTCCATACCATAACCAGGGCCATATATTATTTTTTGACCGATTTTTTAGTTCAGGCAAACTTGCAGTGGATTTAGAAGCTGTGGCAATGTATACATGTGCTACAGTAATCGCTAGTAGAAAAGGGCTGCCGTTGGATATAAAAAAAGCAAAATTTAAAAAAAAGAGGTGAAATAATTCAACGGCAGAAAGGATATCTGCTAGCAACTGCATACAGAGATAAGAGGCAGATAAATTTTCTATCTACCAGTGCACAACCATGTGTAGATGAAAATGGCACCCCGTTTGGGAACCTTGATTATAACAGGTACATGGACGGTGTGGATCGGCTGAACCAGATGATGAGTTATTATCCGGTTGGTAGACCGGGTAATAAATGGTGGCAATACCTGGTTTGGTATATAGTAAACATGAGCATTGTAAATGTATTTATATTATATACCAAATCAGGAGGGGTTCGCAAGCAGTGTAACCATCTGCAGTTCTGAGCAGATATAGCAATACAGTTGAGGGCAGGTTATTCCTCCAAAAAATAACTGCAGGAAGGAAAAGCAAAGCCTGCCAGAGAGATATTCCTCTAAGTTCAACTGATCTACATAAATTAGAAAAAATCAGGGGTCGCAAAAGACGGTGCTGTGAATGTCTACATCAACAAAGAAAAACTCCCAGTGGACAGCCAATTGAAACGTCTTTCCAATGTGCATTCTGCAAGGTTGCAGTATGTAGCGTGGGATGTTTTACAACTTTCCATGATAGAAATATTGTGTGAATATTGTTTGTATATATGTATAATTAGATTGTATAAATATTTTTCAAATTTACTTAGTTTTACTTTTTATTTTAATTTACCTGTAATCTTAATTAACCTATAATTTTAATTTACTTATAAGGTGAGTGACGAGTTTTGATTTAACTTCTATTGTAAATCTTTATTATATATGTTCCTGTGTATTCATGTATGTGTGTGAGTATATTTCATTTAGTTGATGTATTTAATTTTCTAGTTTTCTTCAAAAACAAATTCCAGTATTTCAGTTTATTTTACCTTTATGGTACACCTGTTCCTCTGTGTATTAAATTCAACTGATAATCTAGTGATGTGCACAATTCTTCTATATCAAAATTTTGTTGCATACCCAATTAAATATTAGCAGATGACTCATTTTCTATGATAATGTTTAAACAAAATTTTAATATTTTTACATTTTGCTCAGTTTACCTGGGTTTACCTGTAATTAGAGTCACTTTGAGACAAAAATTATGCAATAGAATTGATTAAGAACCCTTTCTTCAATTATGTTCCAAATGTCACATTAATATGTTGATAAGTAAAAAAAGGGTACAGTTGTTTAATGAAACTAGTCTAAATTCATGATTATTTTAGAATTTAATTGAAACTCATGAGGGGTGTATTTTGGTCAGAAATATAGTAATGAAATGGTTAAATGATGATGATGATATAAATACACAATAAATAAGATGAAAATACAATAAATAAGATGCACAAAATAAATAAGATGAAAACAATAAATAAGATGCACAAAATAAATAAGATGAAAACAATAAATAAGATGAAAACAATAAATAAGATGAAAATACGCAACTGACCTGGGTTCATTATGTTTACATTCCAACTTCCCTGGTCGGATTTAAGTTTATCACTCGACTGAGTAATCCTACTCAATACACAGACCTTATTTTCCTGCTTGTATGCATAACTGTGACACCCAGGATATTGATGGCAAGTTGCATTACACCTCTTTAAGCTCATTCCTGTAATCTGTCCTAAAGTAACTTGCCAAGGCATGCTAACTTTTCTAAATATAAAAAATTCTTGACTGGCTGAAAAAATAAAACAGGAAACAAGAAATACATTTGGTACTGAAACATAAACACTTGCACACACACACACACACACACACACACACACACACACACACACACACACACACACACATGCACAATTCCAAAGAAATATATTAAATGTTATAAAGTATGTGATGCATAGTTTTTGTGAAAGGACACTGTGTATAAGACAGTGTATAATGTCTGTAAATGTTACAATCAATCTGGGCATGACATTAAGCAAGCCATCTCCAGAGTGTAAAAGAACTGTTCACACCAAACCTATGATTGATACTTTGAGAAAGAGAGTTCACAGGAATCCTTGTCAAAGTATGTGAAAAATGGCAAGAGAACTTAATATTTCAAAATCTTCAATTCACAAGAGTGCTAAAGAGGATCTCAGGCTAAAGGCATACAAAAAGCAACCCAGACAATTAATTTCAGCAGCTTCAAAGAAAAAAATGACTCGACAGTGCTACATACAAAGGCTTCATTGAGAATGAAAAGAAGATCTTCACAGTGGAGGCTGTTTGAAACAGACAAAATAACAGGTTGTATGCTGCTGATGCTCAGGACTTGCATGAAAGGTGCTGAATCCATTTTTGTCATCTGAAACCAGATGGGGTTGTGGTGTGGGTTGCTGCAAGATCCAATGGATCCAAGTCACCTTTGATCTTCATTTATGAGGTTGTTAATGTGAATGGCACAGTTTACATTAAAATGTTGGCAGAAACATGTTGCCTTGGTTAAATGAAACATTTGGAAATAGGTATGTCTTCACCCAGGACAGTGTCCAAGCTCACACCTCAAATTTTACGCAAAAATGGTATTTTTGCAGTTTTTGAGACAAGAAAGTTTGGCCTGCCTCAAGCCCAGCTATCTCAGCTATCTCATAATCAAATGAGGCAGATCTGAAAGAAACACTTCTTACTGTGTAGAATGAATTTGATTAAGAAGTGGTGTAGTACTGTTGCAGTTCAGTAACCACACATTTGTAGGCCATGATTAAAGCAACAGGTGGTCATATTGAAATCCAATTCATTTGTTAGGTAAGTAAAATATAGTCCTTATAATTTAGGAAGTTTGATTGCCCTCTGTTGTATGTGTGATTAAAAAAATATGAGGTAGATCTTTCTGGGTCAATTGGTATATCTGTCCCTACAAGTAAATCTGTTGATGTTATAACAGAAATGGTTGTCTTTATACTATGAAGTACAAAATTCAGAAAAAGAAAATCCAATAATAAAACAAAAATTAATTACGTATTATTCGTTGGTAGTAATCACTGTTTTTGGTTGGATTTAACTTGTTGGAGGTAGCTGCACTTTCCTTTGATAAGTAACAGTTCTTATTTTCTTTATTTATTTCAAATGATAAACAAGTTTTGTCAGACAAACATTTTTCTGCACATGCTTCTGCTGTTACTTTTTTGTTTTTCAAAAATGTTTTTCCAGTTATATCCAGAAAGGCATATTTTATTTTTATAAAATGGATCTCGGTAGCTAGAATTAAAACAAAATTTAAAGTGATGAAAAGTAATATCAATATTTCTAATATAGGATGTAGACCAAAACTTTGATTAAGGAAATGGTTGATTAAATTGACCTCTACATTAACTGGCATTTTAAGTTATTGGCCCTTGACTGGAAAGGCAAAGTTCATAAAAGTCAAGATAACTAAGAAGTTATAGGAGTGAGAAAAAAATATCACAAAACATTTTGTCTGATGCTCAAATGATTCTCTTTATCCTTCATCCTTAATAATGATAATAATTATAATAAATATTGATGGTAACAATATTACTGATAATGGTTTCTAAATTAAACACAATGGCACATATTCTTTAGTAAGGATACATGAAAATAAATGAAACTCAGCATTTGACTAGTACTTGCTTTATTAATCTCAGAAGTATGAAAGGTGACACACATTCAAGTGGGATTTAAACCTAGAATGTAAAAAGATGTAACTAAATTTAAATAGTTCTTCCCTGATTTTTCAATGATTTGCTTTGGAAAACAAAATTATTTTCATTTCCATCAATTAGTGGACCAATATAAATATGTAGTAAATATGGAGTTCCACAGCATAAAACCTATACTTTAATGAGACGAAAGAAAGTTGATTATCTTTATCCAGGATATCTCTTCTGAATTTCTTAACCAGAATAAGTCATTAACATAATACTTTTATCATCTTTGTTGAATAAGTAACCACTTTACAATTAGTCCCAATTTTTTTTTTTAGTAGTTAAACTGTATTTAACTGTAAAGAATTATAATATTATAATATTTAAATACAACAGAACAAAGAAACAGAAATAACCCTGAATATTTTTCTGTAGTTGTTCTTTTAGTATAAATATGAACTGAACGGAGCAGGCATGACCATGTAGTGAGAAGTTCACATACCAACCATATTGTTTCAGGTTCCATCTCACAGTATGGAATTTTGGAAAGGTGTCTTCTACTATAGCCCTGGGCCAACCAAAGCCTTGTGAGTGGATCTGGGAGCAGAAACTAAAGGAACCCTATCATGTACGTATATGCGTGTATATGCGTATGTGTGTGTAAGTGTGTGCATGTGTAAGTCTGTATGTTTGTCTGTGTCTTGATGTCATGTAACAGTTGTACAATTGTCTCTGTCATACATGCAGTGACACTTATGTCCTATTTTTGCAAGAACATATGTGGCCATAGAAAAATATTACCTTACTTAGCAACAGGAAAGCCATTCACTTGCAGAAAATCTGCATCAATAAACTCCATCCAACCATTCAGGCAGGGAAAATGAGCATTAAAATAATGATGAAATAATGATTTGAGTTTAATTCTCAGTCCAAGCCAGTTCAGTTTACATAGACAGTGAATGCTCTTGAAAAAGACATGAATATCACAAAATCTTATTGCTATCTCTTATGTTTGGCCATAGACTTAAATGAGGAAAATATAACAGAGTACCATGAGGTAGTACTTATATCTTATAATAAGCTAGTCATGGCAGAAGCACTTATGTTACGAAAAACTGAGGTCACTCTCCTTACTACACTTGTGAGATTAATATGGTCCAGACCCAGCCTGAGCTTCTGTGGTCAGTGTGAATGCAGTCCACCACCACTGTCATGACAACCTAAAGGGCCAGATGGGGATGTTGAACAAAGCAATAGATTATACTAATATATAAGCTGTGTCAGACTAATTATATTGCAATATTGAGTTCAACATTTATTATGCAGCAGTCACTGTGGAATCTTCTATGTTGATGCCTGACTTCTTAGAAATATTGATAAAATGTCTTTCAATCACATGCAAGCATCTTATAGAGTTTAGTTCACATTATCTAATGTAATTCTAAGAATTTCAGAAGACATAGCATGCTGGATGAAACCTGACATGGGCAGTAGTATTGACAGATGTTACACACTAACAATCTATTGAGGGATAGAGAACAGACATTCTAAAGTATTGCTCTGGGCATTAAAGGAAACAAACTAGCAAGCTTGTTTTGAAGGAATTATGGTCAGAATACAATGATCATCTTCTTGAAGTCCTTGCTTTGCAGAGCTATGAGAGGGCTGGAAGCACCATCAGACAGGCCTGTTCATGATGCACTTGGTTCAACAAAACATTTATCATTCAGATAGTCATTTTTCATGTATTGATGGAATATAGAGTTATGTCAAACAGAAACTACTGTGTACGGGACAGATCTGGCTGTCCACTGAGTCCATCATGATGACTGACCCATACTTTCCTTTAACTTGGCAGAAAAGGCATATTTTCTCTGTTTTTGTGGTGGATAATATCTGATGACTAGGACTTTCCTATTTTGTTCAGTTCTTAATTTGTATATTGAAAGTTTCACTTGCAAAGAAAGTGAAGATAGAAATGAAGGTACTGTTCTCGAGGGTAATTGTTGAAAGTAAAGTGAAAACAGCTAAAATTGCTGGTGACATTATCATCATCATCATCGTTTAACATCCACTTTCCATGGTAGCATGGGTTGGACGATTTGACTGAGGACTGGGGAGCCAGATGGCTACACCAGGCTCCAATCTGATTTGGCAGAGTTTCTACGGCTGGATGCCCTTCCTAACGCCAACCACTCCGAGAGTGTAGTGGGTGCTTCTAATTGCCACCGGCACGAAGGCCAGTCAGGCGCTCAGTACATAATCCTGTCAGTCAGAGAACAAAAGTTAGAGAGGAGACATGTCCTTGAGGATGAAAACAGAAGACATCATCAAATATTGGAGTCAATGATAAAGACTAAACCACTTCCATCAAAAATTGCTGTCTTTTTTTGTACAAATCACAAACCATTATTACTATTATTATTGCAATTTAGGAATGTGGAATGGAATATCATCAGAGTATCAGAAGTCTGTTTCAGATGAATGTTGAATTCTAGTATAGAAGAACTCAAGGCTACATATTTTGCAGAACTGTGGATGAGGATACATTGTACATATGAGAAAAGTGAAGTTAGAAATTAAGAGAAAAACTACCAAGATGAGATGAGGTATAGTTGTGGAGGTAATAAATTCACTTAACAACGTTTTATTAGATGGCTTTTGGTTCCGTGGTTAAAAAGTCATATATAACTAAGCTCTGTAGATGAAATTTGATGGATGGAAATTATGTGAAGCTTACTGAATAGAACAAGCTTCAACTCTTCCTGTGCGTGTGAGGCAGTTTTAATCCATTACCCAAAGCAATACCATTACCTGGCCCTTGGATAGCTTTATTGAAGTCTACTGTGTTGCAAGCATTTGGGGAGATCTCTAATCTGAAGATAGATTCCCTTTTTCTTCCCACCAACTACAATCACAATCAACATTGTCATGGTCACAAACATTCTTCCTCTGAGAAAGACATTTAACAAAACTAAAACAAAATTACCGAGACAAAGGCAAACAGTGAAAACCTATTTACATTACCTTCACAAGCAGACTTTAGTGGAGTCCATTTACTATCCTCATTACAATATGACCTCAGCTTTTCTCCTCTTGGACAAGAATAGGATGCTTCAGATTTATAGGTGGTGGTATTGTAAGACTTTCTCGTACCATAAATGTCTCTTGGCGGACCACAGTCAATTATTGAGAAAACTGGAAGTGATGAGAGGAATTGATTTCAATCATGAAAATATGTTGGAAGAGGATAAAAATGAGAAGATAATGACAAATTTAGAATAAAAGGTATTGACTGATACAAATATGTTCTGTGTACATCTTTGGTGTTCATTGCACTTGTGCATCTGCCACACACAAAAACTATCTTCTCAGTTAATCTTCCTTTGATATTGCTGCACCCTCTCTGTGACTTTCATCACCTGGTCCAACAATTTGATACCTCTGTAATTATTCCTATTTAATGCATTACCTTTACCCTTGTAGCAGTTGACTATGATGCTGCTATGCCAGTCATTGGGTATGACTCCTTCATGTATCACCTGGTTGAGTATACGGGTGACTAGAAAGGACAAATGAAGGCTGGAGGAAAATGAAGGCTGGAGGAAAATGAAGCCACATGCTTCATTCATGCACATCACATGTCCAAACCAACTGGTCTTCTCTCTTGCATGCTGCATCTGATTCCTCATATGTCCACCTCTTCTTTCAGCACACTTGCACTTTCTTGTACATGCAAACTGATGTTGCATATCCATTGGAGCATATTAGCTTCATTCCTCACTAAACTCTATGTATGTCTTCTGCATTCAGGGCTCATATCTCACTACTATGGACATACACAAGCATCATACAATCTTCTTTTTCTCTGGGAGAGAGTCCTTTTGTTGCCAACAGAGGTAATAGCTCTCTGAACTTATTCCAGCCTATTTTTATTCTTGCAACAATACTTTCAGAACATCTTCCACTATTACTTATTTGGTCACCTCAGAAAGAGAAACTATCAACAACGCTGAAGGAGTTCCCAGGGTATTTGAGGTATAAATGTCTCTTGTGTATAAGTATATATATATGTATATAT
>NC_068990.1:88375826-88415415 GCF_001194135.2 Octopus bimaculoides | reverse complement strand
TATATATATACTGCACACATATACATATATCTAAATACACACTGACACACACTTAATAAATTAAATGAAAACACTTTACTAACCTGAGGAAAGTATGTATACATCCCAATTTCCACTGTTAGGTCTAAGTCCTTCAGTCAACTGTGTCACATTGCTTAGATCACAAAATTTAGTATTCTTGTTGTACTGAAAGGCATTACATTCTGGATACACATAGCAAGCTTTTTTACACTTCTTTAAATTCAAATTCTTAAGCCTTCCAATATAAGTCTGCTCTGGTAAAGTAACTTTTTGTAGTACAAAAGGTTCATCATTGGCTGGAAAAAGCAAAAGAAAACTAGAAATGCATTGTACAGTCATACACACACCTGAGCACATGCATACACCATAAGCATACAAACAAACACCATACATATCTTCTAGCATATATTGGTTTCAAATCTAGGCTCAAAGCTAGCAATTCCAGGGGAGTGGGTTAGTTAATTACATCGATCCCGGTGCCCAATTGGTATTTACTTTATCAACACCAAAAAGATGAAAGCAAAGTTGACCTTACTGGAATTTGAACTCAGAATGTCAAGATGTATGAAATGCCACTAAGCATTTTGCCTGGCATGCTAAGAAACTTGCCAGCTTACCTCCTTTGTTGTAGTATATATTAAATATTGTAAAGCACTCGGTGCATAATTTTGTAAATGGAAAATTCATTATGAATAACTGATTGATCCACAAAATGAAACCATAATCAGAGTTCATGTGAGTCACAGAATATCTTGAGACTTATCTGAAACCTTGTCTAACTACTAAAGCTCCAGACAATACATTTGTATATCTCTCCTCTAATGGTGCAATATTGTAGTGTCAGAATTCACTTAAACAGTTGACCAACCAATGTTTCAAGTGGTGTTATGGCCATTCAATATCAAAGAGATGCACACCATTGTACAAATAGATTATATACAACTGAACCATTAAGATGAATTTTTTTGTCTGTCTTGTGATGTAATAGAACTCACATTTATTCTGAGAAGATTGGCTTATGCTAAAAAATACTTTTGGGAATGGATTAGGGTTTAAAATGCACCAGATGGCTTTTTCATGGTTTATTCAAAATTTCAATAACTAACAATATTATGTAATTTAAAATTATCTATAAAATATTAATTATAATACTCTTTTTATTGATCTCTAAAGATAGATGAGAACATTGAGGATGATAAATGAAGATATAAAGTAGGACTAAGTTAAAGAACATGTGAAACATAAAATAACAAAGAAACAAAGATTTGGGAAAATGCACTATATTCAGGTGGTGCAATGGTTGTTGAGAGGAACAACATCTTGCTATAATAACCATGCCAAAATATAGAAAATACATGACTATATACATTGGCATTATTTCTGTTATTTTGTACATTGGACAAAAACTAGTGATAAGACACTGTGTAGTAATAGCACTGTCTAAACTATGCTAACTTGTAGAAATGAAAAGAAAGCTGTTGTTGCTATTGCTCATGCTTTGATGGCAATGATGGTTTTGCAGCCACTACCTTCGCTGTTCTATTTGAGGAAAATAACAGGACTTTTCTTTCTCACATAAAAACAAACAAAAAAAAAAAACAACTGAAAGTATGCATGTAAGTATTCAAGATGAACAAATGTTGTATGGGAATGCCCAGACAGTATTCACAGTACCTAGTATCGCTTTTGTCATCAACATATTTATGTCTGTCCTTATAGATAAACCTGCAGATATTTTCACAAAAGTGTTTGTCTATATAATATGAAGTGCAAATGGAATCACAAATTTCAGAAAAAGAAGCAAAGAGAATGCAAATAACATAATACAAAAAATAATTACATTTTACTCGCTGGTAGTAATCTCTGCTTTTGTCTGCTTTTATTTTTTCAGAGGAAGCTGCAGTTTGCTTTGATAAGTAACATTTTCCACTTGCTTTAATTATTTCAAATGATAAACAATTTTTGTCAGAAAAACATTTTTTTGCACAGGTTTCTACTGATACATTTTGCTTATTCCACAAAATTTTCCCAGATACATCCAGAACTGCTCCCTTTACTTTCACAAAATAGATCTGAGAAACTGGAATTAAAGGAAAATTTAGACGAATGAAAAATTACAACAATAACAAATTCTAACATAGAAATGTAGAGGTTCCTAACTTAAATACAAGGCCTTAAATACATTCTGCAGTGAGTATATTTGAAAATAAACTGACATCAGTATTTGATTGATGCTTATTTTATCAACCACAGATGTATGAAAGGTGAAGTATACTGTGGTGGATTTGAATCCAGAATGTAAAAGTATTTAACTGAATATGCTTAACCAATGCAAGGACTTCACTAATTTTTCAGTGTTTTACCCTGGAAACAAAATTAATGAATTAATAAACGATATGTAGTAAATGGGAACAACTAAAATTTTTAATCATTAAAAATGATACTTTAGTGAGATGTAAAAGGTAAAAAAGAACAATCTTTCAAGGTTGTCTCTTCTGAAATCATAACATAATTATTTTACCAGCCATTCAGATTGTAATTTTAACTAATTAAAATATATTTGATCAATAACCAGCCACTTTATTGTTTTCCATGTAGAAAGTGACCCTGAGTATATATTTCCCCAAGTTGTTCTTTTAATAAAAGTGATTTGGGTTTGATTCTCAGTCTAAGTTCATTTTACATAGCTATTTAGTGCCCTTGAAAAAGTCATGAATATCAAATTACCTCACAGCTTTCTCTAATATCTAAACAAGGAATGTATAATTGATTACAATGAAGTGGTATTTTTTATTTTTCAGCAAGCTAGTCATGGCAGAGACAGTAATGTCATGAAATGTCGAGGCCACTTTCCCTCTTATATTTGTGACATTAATGTGTTCCATATCTATGCTGAGCTGAGTAACTATGGATCAATGTTTCTGTAGTAAATATATTAACATTGGACCTAGTGTTGTCTACCGTATTTGCCATGAATACCTGAAGGGCCAGATGGTTGTATTGAACAAGACAGTAGACTATACCAGAGGATACCTTAGATCTGCTGGCTTCCAATATTAAGTTCAAATTTTACCATGGACAAGCCACTATCAATACTCATACGTGGACATCCAATATGTTAGATTTATAAACAAATCTCCCTCAATCACACCCAAACACCTTGAAAAGAGTAGGCCCCATTATCTTAAGTAATCCTAAGGATTTCAGAAAATATAGTATACTGAATCAAACTTGATCTGAGTAATTGGGTTGGTGGATGTTCCACTATGAAAATATTTTGAGGGTTGGTGGAGGGATAGAGTATTGACATTCTCAGAGTTGTTGTGAGCATTGATGAAAAGTGAACTGACAAGTTTGTTTGAGAAGACATTCGATCAGAGAATACTAAGGTTAACTTTATGAAGTCCTTGATATGTCTGTGCTACCAAAGGATTCTACTGATCCAATATAAAATCTAAAGTCATGGAAGTGCCAAGAGACAGGCTTTCCCAAGATGCCTCCAAGAAACCAAAATCATTAGTCACTGTCCATGCATTGCTGAGTTGTAGCATTATGTCAAACAGATGCTGTTGTGTGTAAGATGAATCTAGCTATCAGCCAAACCCATCATGATAATTGCCTCACATCCTCTTTTAAACTGGAAGAATAGGCATTTTCCCTCTGTCTGGTAATTATAGCAAAAAAGTTTGAAAGGTTGGATGATAGTGACATTCCACTTTGGTCAATCCCTATCTGCATTTTTAAAGTTTCACTTGTAAGAAGATGAAGATGGAGAAGAAGCTGTGGTCCTTAAGGAAAATTTTAGTGATGGTAATGTGAAAATGCTAAGAAGAGCAAGAATGAATTGGGGCCACAGCACATAAAGCTGTAGGTCAGGGAACAATAACTGAAGAAGACACTTGTCCCTGGAGTTCAGGATGGTCTTGAAAGGTAGGGTTCTCATAAGGGTTGTATCATCATCTACATCTCTATTTTCATTGTATACACATATAGTAATTAGAGAATTGGAAGAAATATTTTAATGTGTATTCAGAATCTTTTGATTCATATCAAGACAAGGTCAACTTTGTCTTTCATTCTTGTGAGTATCAATGTCATAAAGTATCAGTCATATAGTAGGGTTGATGGTACTGACTAAACACTTCCCATCAAAAATTGCTGGCTTTGAGCCTAAATCAGAAATCATTATTATTGTTAGTATTGTTGTTATAAAGGGTGATGGACTGCAAGAAAACAAGCATCAGAAGTCTGTTTCAGAGGATTGCTGAGTTTTTATGGAGAGCTCAGACATTGTATTGTACAGGTTTGGATGATGACACAAAGTGTGGATGAAACAGGTCAAGTTAGAAACTAAGAGAAAATTTATCATGAGTTGAAGCATAGCTATGGACATACAAGTTTACTTAATAACAATGAGGTATAGGGTGGAGTATTTTTCTGCATTGTTAAAAATTCCCTTCACAACTAAACCTTGCAGATGAAATTTGGTGGATGTGAACTATGTGGAAGCCTGCAAGAGAGGAGCAAGTTTCTATGCTTCCAGCTCTAGGCTGCTAGACTTAATCCATCACCCAATTTAATAGCATTACCTGGCCCTTGGGTAGTAATTATGGGGTCCACTCTGTTGCAAGCATTTGAGGAAGACTCTTGTCTCAGGATAGCTTCCTCTCTCCTTCCCATCAGCCACAAACACCATGTAAAATTGTCATAGAGTTAGCCAGTCTTCATCTAACAAAGATATTTAACACAGAAATAACAAAATTACCTAAACGGTGACAAGAGGAGAAAACCTGTTTACATTACCTTTACAAGAAGGCACTACTGAAGTCCACTTTTTGTTCTTTTCACATATTGACTTTATTAGTACTCCATTTGGGCACACATAGTTTGCTTCAGATTTATAGGTTGTGGTTTTGTAGGACTTCACTACACCAGCAACAACATCTTTTGGAGGTCCACAGTCAATTTTTGAGTAAACTAGAATTTATAAGAGAAATGTATACTAATGCTGCTTGCACGTTACAAAGTAAATGAGAATGAAAAAGATTCAAGAATGGAACGGAAGTGAAAGTGAATGCAAACATGAATTGTAAAACAAAAATTCTCATATATTGCATCACACACCTAGAGTGCAAAGAGAATTAAGTGAGGGAACAGATACAAAAATAACTAGTCACATAAGCGTGCACAAACGGCAAATTAAAGATTCGTTTCTTAGAAATGTTCTATAGAATAAACACCTAGAGATCTGTGCAAATGGAAAATTTAAAATATTCCCCTTTTAGAAAATAAAGAGGAAAATGATCAACTATGAAATGCTTATGATGAATACTTTATAAGAATTCTAAATCCAAAAACCAAATTGGAAATAGTCAACACCATGACTAAAAACAACTTCCTCTACATACATTAATCCAGAACATGTGTTTGGAAAGTTGTATAGAGTAAGTGAGTTGAGAATATTCTGCACAATGAACTTGGCATGATGAAGGTTTCGGCTTGGTGGGTGCCATGTTGTCTGACACCTGATCAAAAACACTCCAAGCTGATCACAACATGGTAAAATCTGACATTGCTTGAGGCACATCCATTTGGTTTCCTTAACCCATAATTAGTGTTGGCATCATCACTTTGAGCAAGAGATAATCCATGCAGTGGGAACAGCCCTTCTTACCTGCTCCAAAGAAGGCCAAGGTAATTCCATCTTCAGGGAAGGTGATGGCAGCAGTTTTTTGGAATGCAAAAGACTTTGTGTTTACTGACTATCTTCAAAAGGAACACACCATCAATGGAGAGTACTATGCCAACTTATTGAGTCAGTTATGAAAAGTTATCAGGACCAAATGCTCAGGAAAACTGATGAAAGGGGTCTTGTTTCATCAGGACAATGTTCCAGTATACAAGTCCTTGGTTTCAAAGGCTGATGTGCATGACTGTGGCTTTAAACTAGTTGATCATCATCCGTATTCTCCTGATTTGGACACATTTAACTATAATCTGTTCTCCAACAGGAAAAACACTTGGCTGAGAACCAGTATCACACTGATGATGACATCATATTTTCTGTTGATGACTTTTTTGATCACCAAGCTGAAAGTTTCTTCAGTAATGAGATCCAATCACTGCAACACAGATGGAAGAAGTGTGTGGATTGTAAAGGAAATAATGCTGAAAAATAAACCTCATTTGGTCACATTCCATAAGAGTATCTTAGTCATTCTATGAATTTTTCAGCTGACCTTCACATATTTGGGCAACAGCAAGTTTTCCTCAACATATTCTTGCTAGGCCTATATGTAAAAGTGCATAAAATCAGTGAGTTAAGATAAATTGGCAGAGCTCACTAAAAATAAATATTTAGGCATATTATTTACACATACACACAAAATAAACTAGGATTCTCATTACAGTGAGAGAGGATGGTTCAAGCTATCTCTGCTTAGACATCACGGTACCTAACATGGCTTCTAGACAACATGGTTTTTATCCTGGCTTTTAACCTCAACACTGGTTGTTCCACAACCAAGGACAGGGTTCCTAACCACCAATGCCAATGCAGACCTTCCAACTTTATGCATCCCTTGTAATCTCCTATGTTTGTCTCCATATATATATGAGTGCACACATACACATCTATGTAAGTATACTTTTCTTCTCTTTCTTTCTCTCCCTAACACTACCCAACCTTAATTCAATGCCAAAGGCCTCCTTGCAGCAATGCTGTTGCAAACACACTAGCATACAGCAGTCATGCTTACTTCTATAAAGCGTAGGCTTGAAACGTAAAAGACTTCCTCACTTTCCTGAATGTCAAACTAATACACCTGCTTGATGTTCATACACCTGTTATTGTCTTTTGTTTTTCTGTAAATTTCAACTACACACACACACACACAAACACACACACACACACACACACACACACACACATATATATATATAGACAGACAGATAGATAGATTATGCTCATACATGTACATATATCAAAATGCACAAAAACACACACATGCAAACTCACATGCAAACACACACACATGAAATAAAATGTAACACACTGCTGACCTGGGTTAATGATGTAAAGATCCCAGCCCCATACGCTGGGTTGAAGTTGATGAGTCAAGTGAGTCACATTACTTCGATCACAGAAATTGTAAGCTTCTTGGTACTCATAAGAGTGACATTCTGGAGTCTGATGACAGGCTTGTTCACATTCCTTTAAGCTCACATTATTCAGTCGTTCAAAAGCATCATGCCCTTTTATGAAAGATCTTTTAAAGGAAAAAACGGCATCATTGGCTAGAAAAGAAAGAAAGGAAAGAAGACATACATTTTATACTCATATATATGATGCTGAATGGCACCAATAGCTGACAATTCACGCTAACCATCAGATCACCCAAACCAGGTGATTCTCCAACGCTGTGCATTTAAAACTTGCATCCCACACCACTATAGCTGTTAATGGCTTTTGACAACACTAGTCCTCTCTTGCCATGAGTCATGGAAGGCTGTTTAGATGGGCTCTGAATCAATACTAGTGATCCAGCCCAGCACTCATCCTGAACAGATAAACAAAATGTTGCTGAAAAGTCACACATATCTGCTTGTGATCTATTGGCACATGCCCTTCCTAGTTTACCAAAGACTGAATCATGGCTTTGTTGCCATGTTGCACCTCTTCCACTTGGGCACATCAAATGATTAATTTATATTCTTGTGCCATCCTTCGTGCAATTGCACACATGCTAATCTCACTAAGTTTCTACCTAAATCCCTCTATTGGGGTGTTTTCCTTTGCTACTTGCTAAACATTATTGGTTCTCCACTAATTTCAAGGCAAACTATCATTTGTTGTTGCCAATTTTCCCCATGAATGCCCATTTTACTAGTTCACTGATCTCTTCTCTGTAAGTTTGGTGCACTGGCAGTGATACATTTAGCTTTCAGTATGCAGGTTCCTGTCTACAAATCCTATTTTGGGTGATTATGCAGATCACAAATTTGTGGTCTGCATAACCAGTGATTTTAAATTGTGGACAACCTATGCTATCTCTATCTACTGATCTATACCGAAAACTCTACCAAGATATGATCTGGACGACCTAATGTCCATATCCATATTGGTACATTTGGGAAATCCTGTCAGTACCTATCAAACAGTGCAAAACATTTGAGTAGTGTTGTGAGACTTATATAAACCTGTCATCAATTGGCTTCTCCCACATATTCCAAACATGAATTCAGGGTGCCACTGAATCTCTTAGAACTAAGGAGTGAAGTGTACCAAGGAAACACACTAGAAGCCTAAAGCAATCTGATCACCACCAACTTACTTGGGTCCAGGAAGATGGCCCATATTTTAAGATCAAATCATTTCTAATATAGCACAGCTACTCTACC
This sequence comes from Octopus bimaculoides, assembly GCF_001194135.2. Classification (NCBI taxonomy): domain Eukaryota; kingdom Metazoa; phylum Mollusca; class Cephalopoda; order Octopoda; family Octopodidae; genus Octopus; species Octopus bimaculoides. The sequence goes on along the minus strand of NC_068990.1, from coordinate 88,406,994 downwards.
TCTCAAGTTCAGTCAAATTGGAAATAAGTAGATCTTGTGTCCACCAAGACTATTTGAAACTCTGGTCTTGCTGCTAATCATAGTGAACTGAGGTGATTGAGTATGAAATGTGGCTTCCAAGATGATTCCAAGCCATGTGCAGTTACACTGTCTATTCTGAGTAAAGTTATTTTAGTTAACAGGATGAAAGTGACAAAAAACTATTTATACCATTTCTGAGGAGCAGACAGGTGTTCCCTCTCTAGGGTTTGATATGGATATTTCTAGTAGTGCCTGTAATAGATTTTTGTTAATATTCCCTCTGGTTTCTAATACTATGTCAGGATATTTGCTTTTAAAAAGGTTGTTTCATGTTCTAGTTAAGATTTTTATTTATGTTGGTATGCTATTCATTGATGTGAAGTTTTTTTGTGCAATATTTGTAAGTCAATGCACATACGTAAATTTTTACCAATTGTGACTCTGGCTCTGTAGTTAACAACAACAACAACAACAACTACTACTACTACTACTACTACTACTACTACTAATCAGGTTTAAAAAATAACACGTTTCTTTTCTTACACATGTGCAAAAAAATACAAAAACAATACAATGAAACATCCAGGTCAACAAATACTCTATGAAAACTCCCTAACAGTATTTACAAGTCTTAATATTGCTTTCAGGAACACATCTTTATCAGGTAAACCCCTCAGTATCTTTATAGAAATGGTTGTTTATATAATATGAAGTACAAATGAAATCACAAATTTCAGAAAAAGAGAAAAAGGAAGTGCAATAATAAAATACAAAAATAATTACGTCTTATTCGCTGGTAATAATCTCTGTCTTTGCTTATTGTTATTTTATTTGAGGAAGCTGTATCTTTTGACAAGTAACATTGTCTACTTTCTTTAGTTACTTCAAATGATGAACAAGTAATGTCAGACAAACATTTTTTTGCACAGGCACTTGCTGTTACATTTTCCTCCTGTAACAATGTTTTCCTGAGTACATTCAGAATCGCATGTTCTATTTTCACAAATTTGATTACAATAACTAGAATTAAAGTAAAATTCAGACAAATAGAAACAACAACAACAACAATAATAATAATGATAATTTCTAACATAGAAAGCAGACCAAAAATTTGAGGTAAGAGGTAATCAATTAATTTGGCTTTTAGACTTGATTAGCATTTTATTTTCTTGACACTGGAGAGGCCTAGTTGACATCAGCCAGATTTGAACTAAGAAGTTATGGGCCCCAGAACAAATATCATTATACGTTTTGTTTGATGCTCAAATGATTCTGTGAATATATCATTCTTAACAAGAATAATTATAATTATTTTTTTGACAGTAACAATGTTAATGATAATAGTTCCTAACTTAGATACAGGGCCACAAATTCTTCTGAGATGATTCATGCAAATAATTCAACTTCCTCTCAAGGATCTTGCCCTTGAAGTTTATAGTGGTCTTCAATTGGTCCAAGATAACGATCTTCTACATAGAACAGAATTGCGTTATCCTTCATCTTTATCTTAAATATATACATGTATACTACTTAGAAGAACTGAAAAAATGCTTTATGACATATATTCAGGTACTTCATGTTTTCATTTCAAATCCAGCCAATGTTACACCTTAGACTTACATTCTTGTGAGGGTCAATAACATCAAACAAGTCATGTGCTTGAGTTGATGATAGTGACTAAAACACTTCTATCAAAACTTTTGGGGTTCTTTGCCCAAATCAGAAAGCATCGTTACCCTAACCTGTTTTATAACAATTTAGGTTGGTGGACTGAAAGAGTACAAGAGTTTCAGATTATTGCTGAACTCTAGTGTAGAAAAACTCAGTGCGTTGTACTGTACAGTATTTGGGTTGACGCAATGTATAGATGAGAATGTCTTTGATCCAAGGATAGCTTCCTATTTCTCTCTTTCACTAGCCACAAACACCATGGAAATTGTCATGGAATTCGTCATTCTTCTTTTGGTGAAGACATTTTACACAAAACAGAATAAAATTACCTAGACAGAGGTAACAAGAGAGGACCTAATTACATTACCTTCACAAGAAGACACTACTGGAGACCATTTATTGTCCTCTTTACACACTGACTTAAACGTTTCTCCTTCTGGGCAAGTATAGGTCACTTCAGATTTATAGGTGGTGGTAGTGTAAGACTTCTTTGCATCAACAACATATGTTGGTGGTCCACAGTCAACTTTTGTGAAGACTGGAAGTGATAAGAGAAACTGATATCAATGGCAAGTGTATGTAAGGAGGAGGGAGAAATCGAAGAGACAATGACAAAATTAAAATAAAAGATATTAAATGAAAGAAACTGAAGAAATTTACACACAGATATAAATACATACATATGCATTTTTGCATGTATATATGTATGTAAGTATTTATGTATATATACTGCAAGAAGGGTCTCATGCAAATGGTCTTCCTGTTCATCTGCTAGGCCAGACTGTGGAGTTGAGAGTTATGTAAATTATTATGCAATGTAACAAATTGTATTATGCATATGTCACACTAAAACCATTAATCAAACAATTCTAGCAATGTCAGATAACCAAGTCATCAATTTTTATCATTCAAATACACAGATATTATTCTTAAACAAGAATGTTACTGACAGGGACTTTGAAGTTTGGACTGTGTTTCATTGAAGTTAATCTTGACTTGTTATTGTTAAGTTAAAAATCTTCTTTAGGTGTGTGGGTTTGAGCAGAATGGTAATTAGATTTTAGAGTGGGTTGTTATGGAGAGTGTTTTGGAGAACTTTTTATTAATTAAATTTAGGGTTATGTTATTGTTTAGAATTTATTCATTTATGCTTTGTAAGAAGTTTGCTTCCCAACCCAACAGTTCCTATTTTGTTGCATTACATCTTAATATTCAGCAAGGCAGGCTGACAGAATAAGCACCAGGCTTTAGAAATAAGTACTGATGTTGATTTATAAGATTAAAATGCCCCTGTGTGTGTGTATGTGTGTGTGGAAATACACACACACACATAAATAAAATGGAAATACTGTACTGACCTGGGCTAATGATATAAACATCCCAGCTTCCTAAGTTGGGTTTAAGATCACCAGTCAACTGAGTCACATTAGTCAGAACACATAATTTAGATTTTTCATTGTACTCATAAGAATTACATTCTTGATATTCATAACATTTTTTATTACACTCTGTTGCAGTCTTATCCTCAAACTGTTTTAAAGCAGTTTTCTTTGATATGCTAACTTTATGTAACTTGAAAGGTTTGTCAGCTGAAAAGATAAAAAGGAAACAAGGAATACATTTTGTACTCATCCACCAACTGAAACACACACACACACACACACACCAGGTTTATACATCAAATATTGTAAAGCATGTGGAGCATAATTTTGTAAATGGAAAATTAATTATAAACAACTGGTTCACAAAATGATACCCTAATTAGAATTCATGTGAGATGTAGAAAATCTTGAGACTTATTTGCAACCTTGTCTTGATATTTAGGCTGCAGATAGTTTATTTGTACATCTCTTCTCTAATGGCATGCTTTTACAAGTTTGATACTTCCTTAAACAGGTGAACAACCAATGTGTCAAGTATTACTACAGTCATTCAGTCTCAAAAAAAAGTACATCATCAGAAGAGGAAAGTACAAATAGATTATTTGCAACTTAGATATTGAGGTAAGGTTCTGAATATGCTTCATGATGTACTAGAATTCACATTAATTCCGAGAAGGATGATTTATGCTGAAAAATAATTTTTGATGGATTGTGATTTTATTATATGTTGCTTGCTGATACAACAATGAACCAGAGGACTTTCTCATATGTTATTCAAAATTTTAACTCCTGGTACTTCTATATAATTATCTAATATTTTAAAAATATTTATAAAATAATAATGATGGTCACTCCAGTTCATTTTAACATGAGTGTTTGAAGGAAAGGACTTTTTAAAAAAAAGTATTTAAAAATTAAAGAAGCAGCAGCTATTTACAATGGATGCATGAATGTAATTTGGGTCTAGTTATGGATTTTGCTATGGAATCACAAGGGAAACAATGATAATTTTTGATTTTGCCTGGGATTGGACAAATATGTCTGTCAATTGCTAGATATAATTCTTTAATTGTTCTGTTCAAATTGTTAAGATGAATTATGACACATTTTATGCTAATCAGATCAATCTGGGTAATAACTTTCTTGAGATATTCAAGGTGAACAAATGCTGTATGAGAATACCTCAGCAGTATGTACAGTTCCTAATATTGATTTAAAAAATTGTTTTGCAGGAATACGTTTATGTCTCTCTTCGTAGGTAAACCTGTTGATTTCTTTACAGAAATAGTTGTCAATATATTATGAAGTACAAATGGAATCGCAAATTTCAGAAAAAGAAAAAAAGAAAATCAATAGTGAAACACAAAGTATAATTACAATCTACTCGTTGGTAATAATCTATGCTTTTGGCTGATGCTAATTTCTCAGTGGTAGCTGCAGTTTGCTTTGATAGATAACATTCTCCGCTGCTTTTATTTAATTCGAATGATAAACAACTTTTGTCAGAAAAACATTTTTCTGCACAAGTGTCTGCTGTTGCATTTTTCTTATTCCACAATATTTTCCCCACTACATTCAGAGTTGCATTTTCTACTCTCACAAAATGGATCTTAGCGTCTGGAATTAAAGTAAAGGTTATACCAATGAAAATTAACAGCAATATAATTTAATTTCTAACAGAAATATGGCCAAAACTTTGAGGTGTGAATTTTTGAATAAAATTGCACCTGCCCCTACACTAACTCGACTAGCTTTTTATTTTACTCGGTAAAGTTCACATCAGTAGAATTTGAACTCAGAAGTTAAAATGCCAGAAAAAAATACAACACATTTTGCAAACATATCACACTTAACTGCAGATACAATTAAAATGATGCTAGTAACAATATTAATAATAATTACTCTTAATTTAGGCACAATTCAACAGTGAGGATACATGAAAATAAAGTAACCTCAGAAGTATGGAAGGCATGTTACATCCTGTTGGCATTTGAACCCAGAATGTAAAAGGAGGTAACTAAATATGGGTTTTAATCTTAGTTGAAGTCAGTTCACTTTTTGTTGAAGTTAGTGCTTGTGAGAATGACATAAATATCATACAATTACATAGCTTTCCATAATTACATTCAACTCAGGACATAAACAATGAATTTCTAATTGATTACAATGGGATGTTATTTTGATTTTTTTTAATAAGCTAGTCATGACAGAAACAGCCATGTCATGAAATTCTGAGGTCACCCACCCTTCTACACTTGTGTCATTAAAGCAGTCCATATCAAGCCTGAGTAAATCTGTGGGTCAATGAGAGTGTTTATTTTAGCAATAATTATGTTAACATTGTCCATCATCATTGCCATGACCGTTTAAAAGACATGGAGATTGTTCTGAATCAGGCAACAGATTATATCAGAGGAAAGGCTTGTCATATCAGTTAACTTGCAATACTAATTTCCACAGTTACTGTAGATCAACTGCTGTTGAAGCCCTTACGTAGACACCCAACAAGTTAGAAATATTAAAATCTCTCTTACTCACACCCAACTGTCTTCAAAAGGGTAGACAAGATTATCTAATGTAATCCGATGGACTTCAGAAAATACAGTATGCAGGATCGAAGTCAGTTCCAGAAGATTGCCAAGTTTTAGTAATGAAAGACTCAGGATATAATATTGTACAGAAAATTATCATTGAGTCCTCTGACAAACATTTAATACAAAAATAAAACTAATTACATAGAGAAAGACAACAAAAAAGAAGCTATTCATGTTACCTTTACAGGTAGAAGCTATTGGAGTCCATTTGTTGTCCTTTTCACATATTGACTTTAGTTGCTCTCCCTTTGGACAAGTATAGGTCACTTTAGATTTATAGGTAGTGGTTTTGTAGGACTTTGCTGCACCAACAATGTCTTTTGGGCTTCCACAGTCAATGTTTGCATGAACTGAAATTGAAAACAGAAACTGATACCAATAGTGCATGTATATTAGGAGTATGAGAATGAAAAGATAATAACAGAGTGAAACAGAATGAAGAAATAAGTACAAAGACATATATATATATCTTGTGTGCACATGGCTATACACCATGGTAGAGAAACATAGACTCTGAATGCAGAAGGCATTCATAGACTAGAAAGAAATGAAGGCAGTATGCTCTGTTGGATGTGCAACATCAGTGTGCCTGTATGACAAAGTGTAAATGTATTGAGAGAAAAGTTGGGCATAAGAGGAATTAAATGTAGCATGCAAGAGAGAAGACTACATTGGTTTGGACATGTGATGTGTATGAATGAGGACAGCTGCATAAAGAAGTGATGATCACTGAAAGTGGATGGTACCCACGGAGACATGGGCTGAAGTGATATGGAAAGATCTCAGGATGTTGGACCTCATGGGGGAAATAGCAATGGACAGAGATGTCTGACGATATGAGGTTCTTGAGAAGACCTACCCACGTCAGTGAAACTGAGTTCTAGAAGCACTGTGTATCTCAAGAAAACTTCTCACACACCCTACCACAACAAACCAAACTACATCTCTACATCTCTTCTCACATTTCCACTTCATGCACTATGCTTATCTCCCACTTCCCAATCCTGTCCTTTTGGCCCTGTCTCACTGTATCATTGCTATCCAGTAGCCACTACCCACTCTATATACCCAGGTTTTCATTTCTTCTTTGCCTGTGTGTTCAAAAACTTGCTATGAGGCCTTTTCTCCCTCCAGCTTGAAGAGTGGTTATAGGCCGCTGGCCATTAGGGTCTGACAAGTCATATGTAAAGCTAAGTGCTTTATGGACATGAAAGCGACCATAACTGTCTTTATCTAAATACTCTACTGCTCTAAAACTTAGTGTGCTTCTCTTTCAGATTTATGGTTTCCTGATGATAATGACATATATATATATATATATATATATAGGTATGCATTATTGCATCATACTTATATGTGCATATACCTACTTATATAAATGTGTGTGTGTGTGCATGTGTATACATATTTATGTGCTTGTATATACATATCCATGGGTATTTATGTAAACATAAAAAATAGTGTATACATATTTTTGAGTCCAATAAAAATACCAGTTTGGCACCTGATGCAAGTAAGCTCAAAGCAAGCTGCAATATGAAAAGGGCCCAAAGGAATAACCATACTGCATGCCTGTCACATGAGTAAACAAGGGATGCATTCAGGACTTAAATAGAGGGATTAATTTGAAAAATGTTTTGCCTGCAACTTGTTTTGGGAGGCATGGGGTAGGAGTACAAAGAATGAGTGCCTCAAGTCCCTAAAGAAAGTACAGAAAGGCATGACAGTTGGATTATCCTCTGTCTCCCACCAGCTACAAACACTGTGGAAATTATCATGGCGTCAACCAAACCTTCTCTCACAAAGACATTTAACTGCAAAAAATAAAATAAAACTATCTAGACAATAACAAAAGGGAAGCCATTTACATTACCTTTACACATAGACTTTACTGGAGTCCATTTATTGTCCTTTTCACATATTGATTTTAGTTGTTCTCCTCCTGGACAAGTGTAGTTTACTTCAGATTTATAGGTGGTGGTTTTGTAAGACTTTGATGTACCAACAATATCTTTTGGAGTTTCACAGTCAATTTGTGTGTAAACTGGAAATAGAAACAGTAACTGATATCATTAGCGTTTTTATGTTAGGCATAAGAGGAATTTGTTGCTGTGTGCATGAGAGGAAGCTGTACTGGTTTGGTCATGTGATGAGGATGGATGCCAACAGCTCCATAAAGAAGTGCCAATCTCTCAAAGTGGATGAAAGACGTAGAAGTTGGAGATCCAAGAAGACATGGAATGAAATACTGAAGAACGACCTCAGGAAGCTGAACCTTTCAGGTGAGATGACAAAGGGCTGGAATGCCTAGCACATGGCTGTACTCAAGAAAACCCATACCCCACAGCAGAAGTGTTAAGACCAATCCTTCTGGTTGTGTAAAGCACTCATGGTGGTGCCATGTAAAAGCACCTGTGCAATGACACATAAAAGCTCTTGTATGACAACACATAAAAGTGCCTGTGCAGTGACGCATAAAGGCATTCCTGCTGTGAATTGTAAAATCGACCATGCAACATCACGTAAAAACACTTATGTGATGCCATATAAAAACACCCATCCAGTACCAGATAAAAGAATCTATGTAGTACCATGTAAAAGAATTCTGCATACTCTGTAAAGTGGTTGACATTAGGAAGGGTATCCAGCTGTAGAAACCATACCAAATCAGAGTGGTGTCTAGTGCTTTCCCCCAGCTTGCCAGCTCTGGTTACACTATCCAACCCATGCTAGCATGGGCAACAATCATTAAATGATGATAATGATGACAATGATGAACAGTGCTTCCAGAAGTTAGTTTTGTCATGCAATATGTGGTTCTTCTTGAGAGTCATGTATTGCCAAACATCTCTTCTGCAATGCTCAGGACCTTGAAATCAGCCTTCACCAATTTATCCCATGTCTTTTTCATCCACCAGCTCCTGCCATATTTAGTGATTAGCACTTCTTTGTAAAGCTGTTCTGAACCATACACACTGCTTGTCCACAGCAATGTAGCCTTCTCTCTTGCATACTTCAACTGATTTCTCTTTTGCCCAGTTTTTCAATCAGCACATTTATACTATATCATTCATACACACTTGTATTGAACATCCAATATAGCTTGCTAACTTCGTTTCTTTCCAATCTTCTCATGTCCTCTGTGTTCAATGCCCATGTCTCATTATCACATATCATAGCAGTTCTTACACACACACACACACACACACACACACACACACACACACATGTATTTATACACAAAAACATGCACACAATGACTAAGATAAAACACTCTACTAACCGGGATTAATTATGTATACATCCCAGCCTCCATTGTTGGGTTTAATTTCAGTAGTCAACTGAGTCACATTACTCAAATTACAGAGCTTATCTTTAACATTGTATGCATAGGAAGTGCATCTTTCCTTTCGATGACAACTTTCATTACACTTTATTAAGCTCACATCCTTAAGCTGTTCAAAAGTAGCCTTCATTGGTAAGCTAGCTTTTTTAAATGTTATATGCTGATCATTGACTGGAAGAAAAAGAAAGCAAGAAATACATTTTATATTCAGACACACTCATATACACATACATTAAACATTATAAAGTATATGGTGCATGAGTCTGTAAAAGAAAAATATATTTTATACAAATAATTCATTTACAAATTGAAGCTCTAGCAAGAATTTTCGTGTGAGTAGTTGAAGAATTTCAGACTTATTGAAACCTTTTCTGAATACTGAGGCTGCAAAATAATTCATTTGTACATCCCTTCCTTGAAGTATGCTTTTGTCGGGTGAAAATTCCCTTCAACAGATCAATCAACATGTCTGTTGCTAATGCTATTCAATCATAATCAAAAGCACACATCAAAAGAGGGATAGATGAAAAGATTATCTAAAATGGAAACATTCCCACAAAGTTTTGAGTATGTCTTACGACGTTGTAGCAAGTCGTAAAAAGTGGTAATATGACGTAATGGTCGTTTGCCCAAATAAGCATAATTGTTGGTATCCCATTGATTAAAATTACTGCCCATATTTGAATTCTAAACATTTGTCAAAGAGAATTCTTTCAGGAAAAACGGTTCTTAGAACTCAGGTATAAGCAGTTATAAAAACCCTGATTTTGGGGGAATTAATCAGTGATCGTTGGATGTTATTAAACTCCACGACACTCACTCATTGAGATATTGGCTATTTTTTATGTCATGTCTATGATAAAAATCCAACAAGACTTATTTGAATTGTTGTGAACTCTAGTAGTTAGTATGAAGGATTAGCTAGTGTGAATTTTAAGTTGAAATTCTCTATGACAAAATGACTTTACTTTCCAATTGTACTATAAATGCTATATGTACATAAATAAAATAATGTAGTAATTATTTTCTCTTTCTTCATGTTCTTCAACTCGTTAATGAAATTTATTTCTGCAATTATGAAACTGTGTATTTTTATAGCAATTAAAAGAACACAAAATTATTTATCTTCAACATAGATGCATGCATAAAATGTCCGTTAGCATTTCAGAGTATATAGTTCTACTCCATAACCTGCAGACAGGCACAGTCAATGTAAAGACAATGAAAGGTCGGATTGATCGAAGTGTTGAAATGACAGAGTGGAGGTATGTAGAGGTGTGTTGTGTCCAAGAGGCAAGATGGAGAGGAGCCTCAGCCAGAATTCCCATGGAAAAGAATAAAGACATAAATTATTCTGAGTGGACAATAGTGATGGTGTGGGAGGTGTAGGAACACTTTGGGTAGATAAATGGATAGATAAGGTAATTGTGGTACACAAACATCGTGGTAGAATAAATTTAAAATGGTCCAGCATAAAATATATTTATCCCTGCATATGCACCTCAGTTGGGAGTAATACATGAAAATGGACTGTTTTTTCAAGGCTATTTTGTAGATTATCTTCATGACAAATACCAGTGACCTTATCTTTCTTGCTGGTGACTTTCTTGGACATGTTGGACAGCAACCCAATGAATTCCATGTAATATGGAGGCTGTGGCTTTGGTCCTAGAAATGAAGTGGGAAGAAGGTAGATGTTTCAAAGTCATTGTCTTGTGGAGTTATCAGCAATAGCATGATAGACAAGTCAGATAATAAGACATGGACTACCACCACAACATATTAGTGGCGACAAGAATATTACACTGCTGACAATAACATGCAAGTGAACGAGAATCCATATTATAACCGTTTTTCTCAGTGGTGACAGATACAGAACATCCAGACTTTGAGTCATCTTCAAGACTCTCCCTTCCCCGCCAAAATCAGCCACCCACTTTTGTATTGTTGATAAAGCTGGAGCATCATCCCCTTATGTAGCAACTGTGTGAGCTTAAATGTACTGGGGGGTGGCTAAACATGTTTTCTGCAGGCACTTGATAACACCATGGTGCCAAATTTTATTTTGTCCATTTTCAAGAGACATCACTACTAATTACTTTTGAAGTCTTTTTTGAACAGTCAGATATCAGTTTACCTGGAAAGAAACTGTGCAATTATTAATAAGAAGAGCTGAAATTAATGCATGCAAGATTTCACAGCTCTAGCGAGATTCCTTCATAGTGAACCTATGAACTTTTCAGCCTACCCTCGTATTATGGAATACAAATGTAATCACAAGCTTTAGACAAAGAGGAAAAGCATATCCCAATAATAAAATACAAAGTATAATTACATTTTACTCGTTGGTAGTAAATTCTGCCTTTGATTGGCTTTAATTCCTTGGAAGCTGCACTTTCCTTTGATAAGTAACATTGTCGGCTTTTTTCATTTATTTCAAATGATAAACAATTTTCATCAGAGAAACATTTTTCTGCACAGGCTTTTGCTGTCACATTTTTGTTATCCCACAATGTTTTCCCAGTTACATCCAGAATTGCATCTTTTATTTTCATAAAATGGATCTGAGTTTCTAGAGTCAAAGTAAAATTTAGACCAATGAAAAACAACCACAATAACAATAATAGTAATTTCTAATACAGATGAAAGTTAAAACTTTAACTAAGGAACTGACTGATTAAAATTGGTCTCTACATTTGACTGGCAGTTTTATTTACTGGCCCTGGAAAGGTAAAGTTAACCACAGCCAAACTTGAACACAGAAGTTGAATACATAAATACCATAGCACATTTTGTCTGGTACTTGAGTGATTCTATCAAGCCACAACCCATCACAACAAGAATACTTATAATTATTATTGATGGAAACAATATTAATGATAATAGTTCCTAATTCAAACACAATGCTACACGTGCTACTATGAGGATACATGAAAATAAAATGACTTCAGTGTTTGACTAGTGCTTGTTTTATCGACCTCAGAAATATGATAAAATGAAGTACATCCAGATTGGACTTGAACTCAGAATATAAAAGGAAGTAACTAAATAGGTCTATTCATGAGAAGACGTCCCCTCATCCGCACATTTAAAGTTTCACTAGTGAAAAAGATGAGGATGGAGAAAAATGTTATTGAAAGTGATCTTAGAGTCGCAAAAAATAGTGAGGGCAGATGGGGACCACAGAGCATAAATCTGCAAGTCAGAGAACAATAATTGAAGAGGACACTTGTTCTTGGAGTTTATGATGATGTTCAATTGCAGATAGATAGAGGTTCTTCCTCATTCAGGAGAACTGCATCATCATTATCACCTTTATTTTAAATGTAGAAATGAATACTAATTAGAGAAATGGAAGGAATGCTTTGTGGTATTTGTTCAGGCTCTTCATGTGTTCAGTTCAAATCCAGCAAATGTCAATTTTGCCTTTCATTCTTGCAGTGTTGGGAGCAGTAACATAAAATGACAGTCAAGTATTGAGGTCAATGATAATGATTAATCCTTTTCTATCAAAAATTGATAGCTTCTTTGCCCAAATTAGGAACCATCATTATTATTTGTATTATCATAATTTAGGATGGTGTAATGAAAGATCATTAGAACATTAGAAATTTCAAAAAATTGCTAAGTTTTAATAAAAGACTCAGGGCATTTTACAGTTGAGAGTTTTGGATGATGACAAAGTGGGCGTGAGAAAAATCAAATTAGAAATTAAGAGAGAAACAATCAAGAAGTGCTGAGATATAACTGTGGTGGTAATAAATCCACTTAATGATCTGGTATTGGGGTGATTTTGAGCAATGTGGTTAAAAATTTGCTTCATGATTAAACACTATTCATGAAATTTGATGGGTGGAAACTATGTAGAAACCTGCTGGAAGGAACATACTTCCAAACTGCTTGTTATTGTAAGGCAGACTTAATTGGTCATGCAGATTAATGACATTACCTGACCATTGGAGAGCTTTAATGAGGTACTCTCTTTTGCAAGCATTTGAGAATGCCTCTGGACTGAGGATAGACTCTGCTCTTTCTTTAGGCAGCCACAAACACTGGAAATTTTCACAGAGTCAGCCATTCTTTAACAAAAATATAAAACAAAATTACCTAGGCAAAGGCAACAAGAGGGAACCTATATACATTACCTTTGCAATCAATCACCACCGGAGTCCAGTTCTCATCTTCTTTACATATCGATTCAAACTTTTCTTCCCCTGGACAAGTATAGGTCACTTTAGAATTATAGGTGGTGGTATTGTAAGATTTTGATGTGTCAGCAATATCTTTCGGTGGTCCACAGTCAATTTTTATGTAAACTAAAGTGAGAAAGAAAAACTGATATTAATGATGAGTGAATATTAGGAAGAGGGTGAGAATGAAGAGATAATGACAGATTTAGAATAGAAGATATTGAGTGAAATAATCAGAAGAAATTTGCACATAGATATATATGTATGCATACATGTATGTACATATGTAAGTACATACGTACGTATGTATGTATATACATACATATGTACATATGTATGTATGTATGTGTGTGAGACATATATATACACTCAAAAAATTAAATGGAAATGCTCTACTGACCTGGGGTGATCATGTATGCATCCCAATTTCCATTGTTGGGTTTAAATTGATCAGTCAACTGAGTCACTTTGCTCAGATCACATAATTTAGCTTTCTCATTGTACTCATAAGAATTACAACTCGGATATTGAAAGCAAGCTTCACTACACTTCTTTAAATTCACATTTGCAAGCCTTCCAAAACTTTCCTTCTCGGATAAGCTAACTCTTTTAATTTGAAGAGGCTTGTCAGCTGAAAATAAAAAAAAAGAAAACAAAAAATACATTTTATACTTGCCCCTCCACTCTAACACATCTTAGCATAATTTTGCAAATGAAAAATTTATTATAAACAGGCATAGATGTGACTGAGTCGTAAGAAGTTTGCTCCTCAACCACATGGTTCTAGGTTCTGTTCTGCTGTGTGACACTTTGGGTAAGTGCCTTCTACTATAGCTTTGGGCCAACCAAAGCCTTATGTGTGGCATACAAAAACTGAAAGAAGCCCATTGTGTGTGTATGTGTGTGTGTGTCCTATCACTGCTTGACAACTTGTGTTGGTGTGCTTATGTCACAATAAATTAGCAGTTTGGCAAAAGAAACTGTTAGAATAAGTGCCAGGCTTTAAAAAAAAGCAACTACTATGGTTAACTCATTTGACCAAAATTCTTTTTGGCAGTGCCCCAGCATGGCTGCAATCTTATAAAGCAATTAAAAAGTAAAAGAAAGAAATAATTGATTCACAGAATGACACCCTTTCAAGAATTCATGAGAGAGAGGTAGAACATCTTCAGACATACTGGCAACATTAAGGTCGATACCCCATTAAACAGATGGCTAACCAATGTATCAAGTGTTGTTGTAATGGCCATGCAGTATTAAACAAATGCATGCTATTGGAAGAGGCATGTACAAAAGCATTATGTACAACCAAAATATTCAGGTGAGCATTCATGTGTGTCTCATGATGTACCAGAATCCTTATTTATTCTGAGAAGATTGTCTTTTGCTAAAACATAATTTTCTGGATGGATTAGGTTTTCATAATTCATCAGATGGCTTTCTCATAATTTATTCAAAATTTCATTTGCTACTACTTCCACATAGTTATGTAATATTTTAAAAATATCTATAAAGTAGTAGTAGTTGTAGTAGTCTCTTCTACAAAAAGTACAAGGCCTGAAATTTGTGGGGAGAGGACTAGTCAATTACATCAACCCCATTGTCTTACTATTGCATAATTTAATATTGTGTATAACAAACACATTAGAATACATTGAATAGTATTTACAGTTCTTAATACTGCTTATTTCTGGAATATGTTTATGTCTGTCTATATAGGTAAACCTGTCAATGTCTTCACACAAATTGTTGTCTATATACTATAAGTACAAATGGAATCACAAATTCAGAAAAAGAGGGGGGAAAAATCCAATAATAAAGTACAAAAACAATAATTACATTTTACTCGTTGGTAGTAATCTCTGCTTTTGTCTATTTTTATTTTCTTGGAGGAAGCTGCAGTTTGTTTTGATAAGTAACATTTACCACTTCCTTTAGTTATTTCAAATGATAAACAAGTTTCATCAGAAAAACATCTTTCTGCACAAGCATCTGCTGTTACTGCATTCTTACTCAATGTTTTCTCAGTTACATCCAGAGCTGAATCTTTTATTTTCACAAAATGGAGTTGAGAATCTAGAGTTAAAAAATAAAATTTGAAGCAATGAAATATAACAATAACAACAACAATAAATTGCAATAAAGAAGCAAAGCCAAAATTTAGAGGTGGAATAAGTCTATTGGGTTGGTCTCTACACCAGACAAGCATTGCATTTTATTGACCCAAGAAGAGCAAAGTTAGCATCAGCAGGATTTATGCTCAAAAGTAAAATAGCCAGAACACGTCCCACAACACATTTTGTCTGATGCTCAAATGACTTTGTCGATCTATCACTCTTCACAACAAGAATACAAGAATATAATGATTGTTGAAGTAACCAATATTAAAGATACACACTCTGCAGTGAAGGTACATGACAATATATCAACCTCAGTATATGACCAATGCCCATTTCATCAACCTCAGAAGTATGAAAGGTGAAATATAGTCTCTTGTGATTTCAAGCCAGTATGTAAATGGATGACACCAACTATACTTAGTTATGACAAGGACTATAACTCATCACTTAACTGATCTTATAGAACAAAATTAACGTTACATTCATAATTTAGCGAAGAAATAAAAATATGTAGTAAATATAGACACTCACAACTGAATGTAGCAAGCTAAGAAATTCTAAATCAAAATTATACTTTTAGTGAGATGAAGAAAAAGTGATTGTTTTTACAAGGTTGTCACTTGTAAATCTCATGACCAAAATAAGTCATTAACATAATGATTTTAACACCCACCAAGGGTGAAATTTTAATCAAATATAATATTGCTGTTCAGTCAA
The DNA here is from genome assembly GCF_001194135.2 of Octopus bimaculoides. Classification (NCBI taxonomy): domain Eukaryota; kingdom Metazoa; phylum Mollusca; class Cephalopoda; order Octopoda; family Octopodidae; genus Octopus; species Octopus bimaculoides. Next base: position 88,390,953 of record NC_068990.1, on the reverse strand, counting down.
CAGCTAATTTTTAATATTTTTTCCATGCAGGAAGTTGACCTGTGTATTTTCCCCTAGTGATTCATTTAGTAAAAACGGATGGCTAGAAGAATATTGAGCTTTATTTGATAACCAGTTGATCTAGCAAGCAGGGCTGGTGCGCATTGATGTTGTTGTGAGGTAGGGCCTGAAACTGCGTGCATTCTCTCCTGATGACCCCATACACTTGCTGGCTTCCAGTATGCGGAGCTTTCAATGGGTAGTGTGCATGTGCAAGTTGTTTGCTAAGTATACTACGTTGAGAATTTGAAGAAATACTTTCTGGTATGTACTCATGTTCTTTTGGTTATCCATTCACCTTTCATACTTGTGTGATGGAACATAAAGTACCAGTCAAATGATATGGTTGATGGTATTGACAAAACAACTCCCACCATAACTTGCTATCTTTGTGTGTAAATCAAGACTCTTTATTATTATTATTATTAGTATTATCAGGATTAAGGGTGGTGGATTGTAAGATAAGAGCATCAGAAGTCTGTTTCAGAGTATTGCCATGTTTCAGTAAAGATGGACACAAGGTATTATAATGTGCAGGGTTTTGATCGATGACACAAAGTATAGGTGAGTAAGTCAAGTTAGAAATTAAGAGAAAAACAACCAAGATGACATGAGGAATAACAGTGGAGATAACATTGTGGTTTTGCTTGGAGTTTTTTGTTGTGTAGTGAAAAATTTACTTCTCAGCTAAGTCTTGTGGATGAAATTTTGTGGATGGAATCTGTGTTGAAGCTTGCTGGTGACAATTAGTTTCTATACTTCCAGCTCTCAGTTCGTAGACATCATCCATCACCCAGTTTAATACTATTACCTGGTCCTTGACCAGAATTAATGCATCCCACCCATTTGCAAGTATTTGGGGACATCTGGGATCTGTAAGCTTCCACCTACCAGCCACAAATCTACCTAAACTAGCCACTCATCCTCTGACAAAGACATGTAACAAAAGTAAAACAAAATTACATAGACAAAGGCAACAAGAGAGAAACATTTTATGTTACCTTTACAAGAAGATGCTACTGAAGTCCACTTATTGTCCTTTTCACACACTGACTTCAGTTTTTCTCCCGTTGGGCAAGTATAGGTGACTTCAGATTTATACATGGTGGAATTATAGGACTTCAATGAACCAACAACTTCTTTTGGAGTTCCACAGTCAATTAGTACAAAATCTGGAATTGAAAAGAGAAATTAACACAAATGGTCCTTGTATGTTTAGAGGTGGGTGAGAGTAGGGCAAAAATAACAATACAATAAATAAAAAATAATGAGTGAATCAAATTGAAGAAATTTGCACAGGAATATAAAAACATACTTAATGAAATGTATGTATGTATGCATGCATGCATTTTTCTCCTCTGTTTTATCATTTAAATTCTTCCACTGAAGAAGGAGCTGGTTTCTAACAAAGATACAAAGCTCCATCTATGAAATGTTGATAACAGAAAGAATGTCACAAAGTCTTGCATAGTTTTACTGTTCTGGTAACAGATTGTATTTGTAATTTTCATCCTCTGGTCCAGCAATTTGATGTCTCTGTAATTATCTCTGTCCTGGACACGACCCATGCCTTTGTAGCAGTTGACTATAATGCTCCTACACCAATCAATGGGTATAACTCACTTGTGAACAACCCGATTACCTATATGGGTGACTAGGCCATATCCGACTCCACCAGATACATACATACATACACACACACACAAGTGAAAGGACAAATGAAAGAAGGACACTCAACCAACTTATTGGGAGCTACATGTATGGATCAGAACAGTTTCATTCAAATTTGTTGGTATTCATGAGTTTCAAATGTAATGCTAGTTGTCAGCCACTTTGAATCTGAAAATTACACTTGAAACTCAAGAGCACCAACAAATTTGAATCATACTGTTTTGATCCCTATCTATCTATCTATCTATCTATCTATCTATCTATCTATCTATCTATCTATCTATACATACATACATACATACATATATACATATATATATATATTTATATATATATATATATATATACATGTCATCATCATCATCATTTAATGTCCATTTTCCATGCATGCATGGGTAGGATGGTTGATAGGAGCCAACCAAGTAGAAGACTATCCCAGGCTACTATGTCAGTTTTGGCAGGGCTTTTACAGCTAGATGCCCTTTCTAACACCAACTCCTCAGCTGAGTAGACCCAATGCCTTTTACATGGCACTATCACAAGTGAGGTCAGTTTTGGCATAATTGTTACTGCTGGATGCCTCTCCAAATGCCAACCACTTTACAGTATGGATTCAATGCTTTTTACATTGCACCAGCTCTGGCAGAGTCACCAAGTAACTCGCAAGACAGGGAATTTTAAGAGGGGTAGGGGCATTTGAGGAAGGGGTCTAGTGTCAGATGATGAAAGGTTAGTGTGACAGAAACAAAGATGCAGAAACAGGTTTCTTGCTATAAAGGAGGTACATGGTTGAGAGAGAGAGAGAGAGAGAGAGAGAGAGAGAGAGAGAGAGAGAGAGAGAGAGAAAGAAAGAAGGGGAAAGAGAGGTACAAAAAAGAGGACAGAAACAGGTGTCCTGACATGAAGGAGATACTTGGTTAACTAGCCAGAGGGAAAAGCTAGAGAAGGAGAGAGTGATCAAGACTGAAGATAAAAACAGGTGAGCTGCTGTAGAGGAGATAAATGGCTAGGGAAAGAGAAAGATTGTGGAAAAAAGCAAAAGTGCAAGAGAGAACAGGAGAGAGATGGTGATGAAGTGCCAGGGTATACTCACAAGTAACAAGGAACAGAGAATAGATGTGATGGTAAAGTAAGGAAGAGAGAGGTGCAGAGGTCATAATAAATATAATCAGGTATTTCTAAGAAGGCACAAGCACAGAGTGGGGATTGCAGTGACTGGTGAAAACCTGGGTATAAAAATGGGGTGGGGAAAGCAGCAATATAGTGAACAGAGCAGTGTGGGTAGGGAGGGCAGGAAAGAGAGTAGGAAACAATTATAGTGTATGAAGAGGAAATGTGAGAAGAAAGATGCAGTTTAGAAGTGGAGATGTAGTTTGGTTTCTCAGGGTAGGGTGTTGGAAAAGTTTGTTGTTACAATGCTTCTAGCACACAGTTTCACTGTGGGTGGGTCTTCTCTGGAATTCATATTTCCAAACATCTCGGTCCATTGTAATTTTCTCTGTGAGCCCTAACATCCTAAGATTGGATGTCACCACTTCATCCCATGTTTTCCTAATCTCCCTTTTCCACAGGTACCATCCACAATCAGCGACAAGCATTTCTGTATACAGCTGTCTTTATTCATACACATCACATGTCTAAACCAATGCATTCTTCTCTCCTGCATGTCACATTTAAGTCCTCTTATGCCTAACTTTTCTCTCAACAAAGTCACACTTTTTTAGTCATGCACACTGATGTTGCAAATCCAACATCACATACTACCTTCATTCTTCTCTTGCCTATGCATGTCCTCTGTATTCAGAACCCATGTGTCACTAGCCAGTTGTGCACAAGCATCATATAATCTACCTTTCACTCTGAGGGAGAGTCCTTTTGTTGCAAGCAGTAGCTCTCTGAAATTCCTCCATCCTATTCTTATTCTTGAAACAAGGGTGGGTGTGAGTGTATATGCATGCATGCTGTATATGAACAACACTTTTGACCAATTCAAATCTATGTAGGATAAATTTGAACATTCAACTGTAAAAAAGGTAATATTCACTGCAAATTTGCCACGAAGACTTCCCACTTCAGGTAAGAAATATTGAAAAACACCAACAGTCATTTCAAGGCAGCCTCTCTCAGCTGAATAATGAAGACCTTTCTCATTCCTTGGCATCCATTTGCACCATGTATTGCAAGACGAACATTTGCTTCTTTATTGTAAATGAGTATCAAAACATGAGCTCATCACACACAATGTATATATGAGTGTGTGTGTGTATTTATATATATATATATATGTATAAGTGTGTGTGTGTGTGTGTGTGTGTGTGTGTGTGTGTGTGTGTGTGTGTATACATGTATGTATATACATATATATATAGACAGACAGATGAATAGATAAACAAATAGATAATATATAAACAGATCGACACACACACACACACACATATATAAGGCAAACATACAAACACACTCATGTGAAAGCACACACATAAAAATAAAATACAAATACCACTGACCTGGGTTTCTGACATAAACATCCCAATATCCTCCGCTGGGTTGAAGGGCATGAGTCAAGTGAGTCACATTACTTCGATCACAGTAGTTAAGTTTTTCATTGTACTCATAAGAATTACAAATTGGATTTAGATGACAAGCTTGAGAACACTCCATTAAGCTCACATTAGTCAGTCGTTCAAAACTATCTTCCCCTCTTATGAGAGTTCTTTTAAATGTAAAAATCTCTTCTTTTGCTAGAGAAAAAAAGACAAGAAATACATTCTTAAACTCACACATTGAATATTATATAACATCTGGTGCATAATTTGTGTTAAATACATAATCTATTATAAACAAATAATTGATCCACAAAATGACAACTTAGTCAGGATTCATATGAAATGTAGCACCTCCTGAAATTCATTTGTACTGTGTTTCAAAACTTAAGTTGCACATAACACATTTATATAACCTCACTTCTAATGTTGTATTTTTATAGGGACGAAATGCTTTTCAGCAGATGGTTGATGAATGAGTCAAGTGTTGTTGTGGCCATTAAATCAAACATAAAAGATTAGTTGAATATGCTCCTGGTTGTACTTTGTAGAGAATTTTCCTGCTTCTCAAGTTTCCAGATAAAACAAGACTGGTAGGTGGACTTTATCATGTGCATGAACTTGCAGAAGTATATATGCTCACTCAAAATTTCCTTGAAGTCACTGGCTGCAAGTCCCATGTAATTCATTCAGGAGCCATCAGGCACACTAAGAGAATTGCTTTGTAAAATACTGCCTGAGAAAGTCAGAATGCTCTCAGGTGGATTGATTTGGACAGTTACGGGTGGCTGAATGGGATAAGTGTATGCATTTCCTCTTGTATTACACAATACTGGAACCATGTATTCATACAGAAGTAACCAACCTTAACACCATGCACATTCAGAAGCTTGTGGTACATATCTGTACCTCAAAAATGTCATAATACGGAATAAAAATTCACTTGATAATGTCTCAGAGATATTTAGGTTGAAAGGAGAATTGAATCAAGTTATCTTTCTAATTTTCTTTGGGTATGCAGGTGAAGGATACTTTTTATAGTAGTTTCTCTCCAACACCAATCTAAGTTAGCATCCTGTTATAATGTAAAAAATTGCTGTCAAAATTATCTGAACATAACTCAGATTTTTTAGTAATGCCAACTACTAAGTTTCTTATTATAGTGTGGGAGCAGAACTTGAAATTCCTATGAAATTCCACTTGTTAGGCTTTCTGTTGGAGTATCATTTCTCTAGTACCTGACTTTAATTCTGAAATAATATCTACTTGGTTGAATGTAGTTAACAGTTGTTGTAACAATTGTTGGTAACATGTTGGTAACAATCAGTATTTTTACATCTATGTCTCTCCTTTAATCTATTTTTGACATAGCTGTTTACTGGACATGAAATTGCTAGGCAACTGTCTCTGTTTATACCTGAGCAGTACATGTGCTTGAATTTCTTGAGGATACCTGGAATATCATAGAGCAGTCTATGACTTTGGACCAGTTATGGTTCCTCAGAGATGATCAACATCATCATCATCATTTAACATCTGCTTTCCATGGTAGCATGGGTGGGACAGAGAAATCACTACACCTAGTAAATTTCTCCTGATGTCCAGTGCTTTCAGAAGGAAGAATTTTGATAGGAAAGGAAAAGATCCTTCTGATCAAAATGGGTGAAATTGCTGAACATTTTGATTTTTTATATCATGAATAGGAACTTATTTTATGTTGAGAGGATTCTTTAGTCACCGCAGACTTCTTTTCTAACTCTAGCAGCATGGTAAAATGTACTCATTATATGTGGTATAATAGTTGGAGATAGGAGGGTTATCTAGCCACAATAGCAACGCTAATATATAGAAGATATGCAACTTCATTGACTGGCATCTCTTTTCCTGCTATTTTGTATATCAGATTATGAAGAACAACAAGATAACGTGCATAAGCCATGCCACATTGTAGTATTCCCTCCAGTTTACTACATTCTGAGCTCAAACTCTGTTAATGTCAACCTTGCCATTCATTGCTTCAGGGTTGATACAATATAATACCAGACAAGAATTAGGACTGATTGTATTGATTAACACTGATTCAATCTGCTTTTATTTGGCTGAAATTGGAAACAACAACAACAACAGCAGCAGCAGCAGCAACTACTACTACTACGACGGCGACGACGACGACCACCACCACCACCACCACTACTACCACCACTGATGCAGTTATTCAAGTTTAAGGCAAACAACAAGAGTTTCCTTTCTGGTATAAAAAAGAATTATTGTAAACATGCATAAAATTGTTCAAAGTGAACAAATTCTGTATGAGAATACCCTCAGTATTTACAGTTCCTAATATTGTTTTATCTTTTTCAGGAACACAACTATGCTTGTCCTTATAGGTAAATCTGTCAATGTCTTTACAGAAATCGTTATCTATATACTATGAAGTACAAATGGATTCACAAATTTCAGAAAAAGAGGAAAAAGAAAAGCAATAATAAAATACAAATAATAATTACATTTTATTCGTTGGTAATAGTCTCTGCTTTTGTCTGATTTAATTTTCTTAGTGGAAGCTGCCGTTTGTTGAGATAAGTAACAATTTCCACTTCCTTTAGTTATTTCAAATGCTAAACACTTTGAATCATCCAAACATTTTTTAGCACAAGCATCTATGGTTACATTTTCCTTGACCAAAATTTTTCCGGATACATCCAGAATTGCATCTGTGACTTTCACAAAATGCAGCTCAGCAACTGGAATTGAAGTAAGATTTAGACGAATGTAAGTCAAAAACAATAAGAATAATAATAATTTCTAACATAGAAAGGACAAAAATTTAAGGTAGGAGTTAATCAATAATTCCTCTCAAGCCTTCACATGTTCTCTGCATTTAGGGCCCATATATCACTACCATGTTGAATTGCTGTCGATATACATGCATTATACAATCTTCTCACTTGGAGAGAAAAAGCTTTGTTTGTCAACAGAGGTAAAAGCTCTATGAATTTCTCCATCCTATCCTTATTCTAGCTACTACACTCTCCATACATCCTTTCCCACTACTAATATGGTCCCCTAGGTAGCAGAAATTATCCACTAACTCTAATGAGCCTCTAGGAAATTTGAGAAAATCAATTTCCTGGGTATCAGTTTGTTTTTATGACTCCCAGGCATTTCCACATACACTACTTTCTCCAATAACCTTCCTATTATTCCACTGTACTTCTTGTGTGTCCATACATTACACTGAGTACATCATATGGATACATGTATACTAATTACAGAATTAGAATAAAAATTCTTTATGATAGCTATACAGGATCTTCATTTGTTCAGTTCAAATCCAGTCAGTGTCAACTTTGTCTTTCGTTCTTGCAAAGGCCGATAGCATAACATACCAGTCAAGAACTGGAGTTGATGATACTAACTCAATGTTATCCATTGAAAATTATTGGTTTTCTTTGCTCAAATTAGAAAGCATCATTATTATTATTTGTATTATTATAATTAAGGATTCCAACAGCCACTATTGCAATGGAAATTGTCATGGACACAACAATTCTTCCTCTGACAAAAATACTCAACACAAAAATAAAACAAAATTACATAGACACAAGCAACAAGTGAGAGCCTATTTTCCTTACCTTTACAGGAAGATGCTACTGGGGTCCAGTTATCGTCATCTGCACATATCGATTTTAATTTTTCTCCTTCTGGACAAGTGTAGATTACTTCAGAATTATAGGTAGTGGTTTCATAGGACTTTGAAGCACCAGCAATGTCTTTTGGTGGTCCACAATCAACTCTTGTAAAAACTGGAAATGACAAAAGAAATTGGTATCAATGGTGAGTATATGTTAGGAGGAGGGTAAACATGAGGAGATAATGACAAATTTGGAATAAATTATATTGACTGAAACATACTGAAGAAACATGTACACAGATAGAAATAGGCACATATATGTATACACTCACACACATCTGTATATATAGGACGTGTAAGGTATTTAAGAATTTGTTTCATAGAAAAACATACATATAATAACAGTAAACAACTTTATTAACAAAACATTTCTATATATAAGCTTGTTTATCTTTATACTCTTAATGAATATAGCAACCTTCAGCATCAATAACTACTTTTCTGCAAGATCTGAATTGTCCACATACCTGAATGAAATGGTGATGGTTCATATTGGACATTACTCTGACTATGGTGGCTTTCAAGGAATCCTTGATGTTAAGGGGATGTTGATTGCTCTCTCTCTCAACAATGCTCTACACATAGGCCAATGGATTGAGATCTGGAGAGTTTCAAGACCAAATGTTAGAAGTTATGAGGTCATGAAAATTGAGTCATCCATTTTTGTGTTACTTGAGCAGAGTTTTTCCGGAACATGTATGGTCTTCCAATGTGTACTTTATCTCTCTAGTATGTCCTCATCTATACACATCACATGACAATACTAGTACAGTCTTCTCTTGTTGCACTCTACATATGATAGGCTATATACCCAATATTTATCTCAAATCACTTATTCTCTGTCATACATGCACATCCAGCAGAGCAGGTTGGTTTTGTTTCTTCCCAGCCTTCGTATGTCCTCTGTAATCATAGACCATGTCTCACTCCTACCCACCTTCTCTCTTCATTGCTACTATCCCACCCCACTCTTCACCACTCCACACACACACATGCAAATGCACCTTCCTGTGGGATCACCATACTTTATCATTTCCCTTTCTTCCAACCTCTTCTTTCAAACTTTTTTCTAATCAGTCGCCATGCTTGACCGCTCAATCTACAGGCTTTTTTCATTCTCTCTCTGTTTATTTTCTCCTTGTTGTTCATACACCTCACTTCATCTTTTGTTTTTCTATAAATTTCATATATATATATATATATATATATATATATATATATATATATATATATATATATATATATATGTATGCATGTATGTATGTATGTATGTATGTATGTATATTTTCCTACAGATGCATATATGTAAATACACACAGACATAATCACACATAAATAAAATAGAAATACTCTGCTGACCTGGGTTAATGATATAAACATCCCAATTTCCAATGTTGGGTTTAAGTTCACCAGTCAACTGTGTCACATTGCTTAGACCACACAGTTTATCCTTCTCATTGTACTCATAAGAATTACATCCTTCATATTCTTGACAAGCTTCATTACACTCATTTAAGGTCTTATCTTTAAGCTGTTCTAAAATAACAGCCTTTGGTATATTAACTTGCTTAAGCTTCAAGGGCTCGTCAGCTGGTAAAAGAAAAAGAAACCAAGATATACATTTTATGCTCATCAACTTGCCCAAACACACCCAAACACAAATATTGTAAAGCAAGCAGAGTATAAGTTTGTAAATGGATAATTTATTATCAACAAATAATTGATTCACAAAATGACATGCAAATCAGAATGCATATGAGTTGTAGAACATCTTCAGACTTATTTGAAACCTTGTCTCAATACTTAGGCTCCAGATAACACTTGTTCTTCTACAATACATCTGTACAGCTCTCTTTAAGTAATGTAATTTTGTAGGGTCAACTCTCCCCTAAACAGGTGGTCAAACCATGTATCAAGTGTTGCTATGGCCATTCAGTCTTCAACAAAACACACCATGGAGAGAGGGATATACAAATGGAGTATGAACAACCTAAGCTCTGGGGTAAAGTTTGAAGCATGTCTCATGATGTACTAGAATTCACATTAATTCTGAGAAGGGTGTCTTATGCTGAAAAACTATTTTGTGGCTGGATTTGTTTGTCCATTTAAACAACAAAGCATGAGATAGCTTTCTCATATTTTATTCAAAATTACAATTTCAATTACTTGTACTTCTACATAATTATCTAATACTTTTAAAATATCTATGAAATAATAATGATGATGATGACAACAACAATGTCTCATGATGATTAATAATAGTAATGAGTTCATTTATTTGCCACAAGAGTGAAGGATGGGGGTGTTCAATACAAAGACAGACATAAATTGTGGGGATTTACATATAAGGAAATGATTTTTAAAAAATGGAAGAGAGAAAGAAAGTAAGTATACACAGCATATACTGAAAATGAAGGGACATATGCATAGCAAACAAAGGTTTTTAAAAAAAATATGGCAGGGTGGTTGATAGAGATGTGGCCCTCCTGATACAGGAAGGCCTCTAGGGATAATTGAGGAACCCTACTGTCCAAGATTTCCTTGAACTCCAAGAGCAAGACTTTGAAGGCAGTTGCTCCCATGAACCGAAATTAAAAAATTGGGTATTTGCAGAGGGTCAAAGTTGGTAACAAAAACAGGACATACAACAAACCAAACGAATACAAATAGGGAAGGCCGTTAGGCTCAGACAAGGTAAGGTAGCAAATGCTGGAAGAAAATTCTTGTCTTGTTTTCCATTTGTTCCTCTCATTCTTTGCGCACTCAATGTTATTTTCGTATTTCATGTTGGGTACATTTTGTGACATACTGTATCCATATATGCATACCTATATACAAATATATGTATGTATGTACATATGTGTGTGTGTGTATATATGCATACGTATGTATATATCATTTATTATTATTATTTGATTGAATGCCACATATCCATTTCCAAGTATATATATATATATATATATATATATATATATATATATATATATATATATACGACAGGCTTCTTTTGGTTTCCATCTACCAAATCCACTCACAAGGCTTTGGTTAACCTGAGGGTATAGTAGAAGACACCTAAGGTACCTTGCAGGACTGAACCCAGAATCATGTGGTTCGGAAGTAAGCTTCTTACCACATAGCCATGCATATATCATCATCATTTAACATCTTGGTAAGTGGTTTGGGTACACGGCAATCCAATGATTCAAACATGTAAAAGAACATCAAAGAAGATAAAAGAAAATGAAAATAAGCATTAAAATTGTTCAAGGTGAACATTTGCCATATTGGAATACCTTAACAGTATACACTTCCTTTTACTGTTTTCTTTCTTTCTTTCTTTTTTTTTTTTTTTTTTTTTTTTGCAGCAATGTCTTTATATCTGCCCTTATTGGTAAATCTCTCTATCTTTAAAGGGATGGTTGTCTATATATTATGAAGTAGGAATGGAATCAGAAATATCAGAAAAAAATGGAAAAGGGAATTCCAATAATAAAATACAAAGAATAATTACATTTTACTCGTTGGTAGTAATCTCTACTTTGGTCTGTTTTTATTTTGGAGGAAGCTGCAGTTTTTTTTAATAAGTAACAGAGTCCACTTGCTTTTATTATTTCAAATGATACACAACTTTTGTCAGAAAAACATTTTTCAGCACATGCATCTGCTGTTACTTTTTCCTTACTCCATAATGTTTTCTCAGTTACATCCAGGGCTGCATCTTTTACTTTCACAAAATGGATCTGAATATCTAGAGTCAAAATAAAATAGAGAAGAATGAAAAATAACAACAATACTATTAATTTCTCACATAGAAAGAAGGCCAAAAGTTTGAGGTTGGGGCTAATTAATTAATTTGGCCCTGAAAGGACCAATAAAATTAAATTGGCCCCTACATTTTATTGGCCCCTGGAAGGGGAAAATTAACATTAATAAGATTTGTACTCAAAAGTCAAAGATTTAGAAAAATACAACACATTTTGTCTGAAGCCAGAATGATTCTGTGAATACATCACCCTAAACAACAATGTAATTATAATTATTGTTGATGGTAACAATATTGTTGGTAGCAGTTCTTCATATAAGCATATTGCCACACATTTTGCAGTGAGGATACATGAATATAAAGTAACCTCATTTCTTCACTAGCACTTCTTTTATCAACATCAGAAGTATTGAAAGCAAAATACATTCTGTTAAAAATATTAAACCCAGAATATAAAAGGATATAACTAAATATGGCAAGCCACAGCAAAATTCATGACATTACTGTTTTTGCCTTAGAACACAAAGATAATTTCACTTTCATCATCATCTTGTGAATTAGTATACGAGGGGTATTCATTAAAGATTTCCCTTCACCCACTTCCCAGGGACTGGGATAAACAAAACTTGGCATCATTATTAGTCCTTCTCTACATAGCCATCACCAGTGGTAACACACTTCTCTCATTGCGTTGTGCAGTTGTGAAGACCTCGTCTGTAGAAGTCTGTAGGTTGCATCTGGAGCATAGACTTTACCTAGGAAATAAATTCATTATCATTCAAAAATTGCTTCCTCTTCAAGAAAGACTTCATGGTTTGAAAGAAGTGGAAGTCAGATGGTGCAAGGTCAGGAGAGTAAGAGGGATGAGGAAGGATTTCATTAGGGCAACATGCACATTCTGAACTGCGGCATTGTCTAGGAGGAGGAGGAGGAGGAGGAGGAGGAGGAGGAGGAGGACGACGACGACGACAATTACATTTCAAGTATATTTCTTTTATAGTGGGTATTCATGCTGTTTAGTCTATCAGTTCAAATCACCTAATTTAACAGCATTACCAGGCCCTTGGCTAGTATTAATGGAGTTCACTTTGTTGCAAGCATATGGAGAGATCTCTGGTCTGAGGACAGTTCCTTCTCTTCCTCCCACCAGCCAAAAACACTATGGAAATTGTCATGAAGTCAGCCAGTATTCTGTTAACAAAAACATTTAATGCAAAAATCAAATATTAACAAACAGACCAAGACAACGGGAGAGAAAATATTTACATTACCTTTACAAGCAGAAGCTACTGGAGTCCATTTGTTGTCCTTTTCACATGTTGACTTGAACTTTTCTCCCTTTGGGCAAGTATAGGTCACTTCAGATTTATAGGTGGTGGTTTTATAAGACTTCATTGCATTAGCAATAGCTTTTGGAGTTCCACAGTTTATTTGTGTATAATCTGTAATTGAAAACTGAGATGTTTACAAATGCTGCATGTATATTAGGAGGGAAAGAATGAGGAGATAAACTTGATATAAAAGATATTGAGTGGGACAAGATAGTCGATGACCACTTTTTATAGCTGCGTCTGATTACTGTTTGTGTAACACTACTTTTATATGTTTCCTATTTGGAAATAGATAATAAATATAGTTTACTTTCAAAGTAGGAATATACATTGATAAACACGTCACTTATAACTTACTTACAAGTGTTATCATTATACATAAATCCTGACTCCAGCTACATAAGCACCATAGCGAGAAATATATACTCTGAAACGCTAACGAACATTTTACGCGTGCATGTATGTTGAAGATTCGTGTTCTTTTAACCGCTATAAGAAATACAGTTTCATAATTGCAGAAATAAATTTCATTAACAAGTTGAAGAACGTGAAGAAAGAAAAAATAAGTACCACATTATTTTATTTATGTACATTTAGCACTAACAGGAGAACTAAGGGTTGATTGAGAATGTGATGTTTGATAATATCCATAGTTTGAGTCAGAATATCTAATGACAATTGCTTCTAATAGGAAAATCTGAAGGAGATACCTGTAGATTTCACTACACGACCTTCCCAGGAAAAGTGGAGAGAAAAAATGCACAGATGAACATGTATATATTTATAGAAATATGCACACACACACACACACACACGTGCGTGTGTATGTAGGTATGAAATTTTTATAGCATTATCTTCATAAAAGATAACTTTTAAATATAGATGTTTTGAGTGCAGTTTTCCTGTTTGCATCACTGAGCTAGTATATACATATATCATCATCATGGTTTGACTGAGGTCTGGAGAGTCAGCGGCTGCACCAGGCTCCAATCTTGTCTCGCAGAGTTTCTACAGCTGAATGCCCTTCCTAATGCCAACTACTACGAGAGTGTAGTTGGTGCTTTTTACATGCCAGTAAGGCGGATCTGGCAACGATCATGTTGGAATGGTGCTTTTTATGTGCCACCAGCAAAGGAACCAATAAGGGTGTACTGGCTTCGGTCATGATTGGTTGGTGTTTTTTACATGCCTCCAGCACCGGAGTCAATAAGGTGGACATGGCAACGAACATGTTCAGATGGTGCATTTTGAGTTCCAGTGGCACAGGAGCCAGTCAGGGGGTACTGGCGTCAGTCACGACTGGTTGGTGCTTTTTACAAGTCACTGGCATGGGCCAGTCAGGTGGACCTGGCATCGACCCCATTCGGATGGTACTTTTTACGTGCCATCGGCACAGTATGTGTGTGTGTATATATATATACTGTGTGTAAAAACAGATGACAGCAACTATAAAATTTAGTGTTCCAAGTAGATTATCACTGTACAACCTGTTGCAAGTATTTGGGGAGGACTTGTAGGCTGACACTACTAGATTCCTCTCTTCCTCCCACATGCCACAAACACAGTGGAAATTGTCATAGAATCAACCAGACTTTCTATGACAAATCCATTTAACACACAAAATTACACTAAATTACACAGACGGTGACAAGAGAGAAATTATTTACATTACCGTTACAAACAGATGCCACAGAACTCCATTTATTGTCCTTTTCACATTCTGACTTTAGTTGTTCTCCATTTGAGCAAGTATAGATCACTTCAGATTCATAGGTGGTGGTATTGTACAACTTGAATGCACCAACAACATCTTTTGGAGTTCCACAATCAATCTTTGAGTAAACTGGAAATGATAACAGGAACAAATATTGATGCTGCATGTATGTTGGGAGGAAGGTGAAAATGAGGATATGACAATGTTACAAGGAAATATATAGAGTGAAATAAATGGAAGAAATTTGCACACAGATATAACCCATGCACATAAGTGTGTTTGTATGTATGTCATTATTCAGGTTGGATATGGCTTGAGTCCTCCTCATGGGGTGGGTGTCAGTGGGTTGTCTAGGATCATACATTGCATAAA